>NW_020174057.1:7234365-7348417 GCF_003031525.2 Neophocaena asiaeorientalis asiaeorientalis | reverse complement strand
GGCCCCGGTACCCCCAAAAAAAAAAAAAAAAAAAAAAGAATCATTATTGTTATTCTTTTTAGTTATCTACTATTACTAGAATTTTTAGAAGAGATGCTCAATAATCAATTACAATTCAAAGAAAACACATCCATGTTGTATATGATTGCCTTATCTCAAGTAAGTTTTTGTTTTTTTTAAATTTATTTTTGGGTGTGTTTGGTCTTCGTTTCTGTGCGAGGGCTTTCTCTAGTTGCGGCTAGTGGGGGCCAGTCTTCATCACAGTGCGCGGGCCTCTCACTGTCGTGGCCTCTCTTGTTGCAGAGCACAGGCTCCAGATGCGCAGGCTCAGTAATTGTGGCTCACGGGCCTAGTTGCTCCGCGGCATGTGGGATCTTCCCAGACCAGGGCTTAAATCCGTGTCCCCTGCATTGGCAGGCAGATTCTCAACCACTGCACCACGAGGGAAGCCCTCAAATAAGTTTTTAAATATAGGGTTTACCAGAAGTTAGACCAGTTCCACAAAACAATGTTCCAGATATACAAACAGAAATGACCACATCTGGCAGTTGAACATGTCTAGGAATTCTTTTGGAGAAATTAAATGTTTGGGGTTTACGATAGTTGTGCTTATCATGGATGTCATGTACATCGATAGAGTTGCACTTTTTGAGATCTTACAGCCACTGAAAACAAGCCCATCTTTTAAATTAGAAAATATTTAGCATAATGCAGTTGCATGAAGGCCTCGGTTTCATGCCTTTCTGAGCACTAAAAGGAATTCTCTTCAGTCTTCTTCCAAAGCTTTCTTTCCAGGCAAGGTTTCATCCATTCTACAGAAACTACTCATTCTATAGAAACTTCCCTCAGATGAAGGGAAAGGGCTAACACATTACACTTCTTAATTCTTACCCACATTTCAGCAACTTTTCATCTTCTCTTTGTCTGGTCACCTGAAGGCATACAGAAAACAATACAATCTGGTCATTTGACAAAACTAGCCACCTACAATGAATGAGTGTGTGGACTTTTATCATATATAAAATACCTTTAAGTAGCTAAACTAAGCATGGACACAATAAAAGAGGAAGATTATAAAGGAATATACGAAACGTAAAATTAAACGTTGTGGAAATGTCAGGGATGGAGAGATGGTCCAACTGGGTAGATATAGGAAAGTTTAATGCAAGGATGTGGCACTTGACCTTAGCCATGAACAGTCAGGAGGCTGTGATGATTGAGGGATAGGGTATACCAGTCATCAAGATCAGCAATATGAATTCTCAGTTTTGCAGAGAATCAGAAGCAACACACCTGCCCCTATTTGTAGCAAAGTTAGCAGTTACAGATCTTAACGACCACATCGAGTAATGGGAAGAGCACAAGCTTTGGGCATAAAAAGACAAGGGGACTGAGTACTGAGGTCCAGTCACCACATGGTCACTTACAATTTTATTACCTTAGAGATATCACTTAACCTTCCTGAGCTTCACTTTAACATTCTATAAACATCCAGAGCAAGAAAAACAAGTTGGCAGCGTTGTTTGTATTTGTAAGCAAGAAGCATATCTCCTGAGAGAATGTTACATTTGAATTAAATGTTAATTATAAAGTTTCTCCATAGCAAAGATACCACAGACCTAAGTACTTCCTTATATGTAGATAAATTTCTTCTTCTAAGATTACTCTGCATTTAACTTCTAAATTCTCTTTCTAAAATTAACTCTGGGATCTGGAGACTAGAATAATAGAAATCTCACATGACATTTTTCCAGGAGCAAGCTACTGAAAAACTGCTAAATATAGAATATACAAAGAGGAGGAATATGGAAAATTATGGACATATAGGAAATTACAGCCATAAAATTTCAATGTCACATTGCAAAATGCCAGATGCTGGAATTTCCTATAAAGCTTAATTGTATTTGTTTCAAGGAGAAATACCTTGGAAAGCTGGATTTTAGAAGTTCCTCATATTTTAGCCTACTATTTCCAATTATGCTGGAACTTCACTATCCATCCTGGATACACTGGAGATGTATCATTATCTAAACACTCATTTCCATTTCACAGAAATCCCAGGACTGTTTTTTCTAACAATTGAGTCATAACACTGCTGTTCCCATGGTTACCAGGAGTTCCAATTTCAGTTCCTCAATATGCATTTTATCATGTAAGATTGTACAATCCTTCAGAATAGGCCATACTTAGTTCCACATGCTCTATTATTTTCTCCAAGTTTCTCACACCCAATCCCCATTTAAGCTTCCTGTTTTGCTCATTTTTTGACTAAAGTTTATGTATCCAACCTATATGGCGATCATCTTTCTAGCCAATAAATTCAAAACAATGGAGTGAATTTAAGGGACAGGAATTGGGAGAAGATTAGAAAAATCTGCTTCTCATCACTCTAGATTTTAGCCCTAGATTTTAGTGCCATAATTGTGATGGTAAGGGAAAGAGCAACATAAATCCCAAACTACGGTGTCCTCAGTGATTCTGTGATTCCATTTTATCTGTTCGAATTTCTCAACTGCAAAGGAATTTAATGCTCACAGCTCTGAAAGGTACTTTCTCTGGATATTGGGGTCTTACACCAGAGTCCACAGAATGGGCTTCAGAGGTGCTCATCAAGTGCCTGAAATTACGGGGACTGGGCACATGCACATATCACTTCACGTGGCTGAAGGAATTCACTTTAATGAGGAAAAGGTCTGTAGCCTTTTAATCAGGTTCTCAGAAACATATGTACAGCAAAGATGTTTAAAGAACACTCCTCTTGGACAAGAGCTCTGTTTTAGGGAAGAGCTCTGAAGGGACAAGTTGTTAATAAAAGTAATTTTGGCAAAATAATCTTCAGTCGTTGAGAGGTTTTAAAATTTGATGTAAAATTTTTGGAAAACCAATATGGAAATGTGTACCAGGACCCATAAAGGTGTTCTTCATCTTCGATTCAGTTATTGCACTGCAAGGAATGTATTTTTTAGGAAAAGTATCAAGAAAGGCAAAAAAGGTAAAGAAATGTTTATTTTGATATTATGAATGGCAGGAAAAAATTAGAATCCAACATAGACTGATTGAATAGATAATGTGACATCAACAAAATGAAACATTACAAAGCCATAACTACAAATATCCTATAGGAAAATATAAAATATTTATGATAAAATATTAAATGAAATCACAAAGAAAATACAAGTATGTATAATATAAATAAAATTATGACAGTTTTCAAATTAGTTGTACTAAAGTAATGGAATTTTGTGTGATTTTGCTATTTTAAAATCCTCCCAAATATTAATATCCTATTAAGTAAACATTGAATTGAAAATAAAACAGAGACTTCTGTTTAAACATGGCAATTTGAACATATATCTTGATCTTCATTCATTTCCCACACTTGACGAAAATGACACTGAAGATATGAAAAAAACATATAAATCTACAAGGAAAATGAGAACAGAGATGGAACTGACAGCATCAAAATTTTGAAATCTATAAAGCCAACATATGAGGATGTCTAACTTATTAAAAAGGGGAAAAGTTAAACATACACCAACAATGTAGTAAGATTAGGAATAAGGTTATGTACATAAAAGAACCCTGGAATGTTTCAAAATTGAAGACATCTTTTACCTCTAAAAGAGAGGAAAAGATGTGGCTAACAGATTCATATTTGAAAGCAACGCTGGGATCAAAAACAATTAGACCCACTCCTTGCCTAGATTCAACTCTCCCAGCCTACTCAGCCAGAGAACTTTCTCTTCCTCACCCAACAAAAAAATGCTCTTTGGAGGGATTGAAACAGGAGGATCTTATATTGTGAACAGCTGAAGTCAAAAGTGATGTACTGGAAATAAAACATTGGAGTCACAATAGACATGCTGAATAGTGAGATCCCTCCCTTTATCCTCACTCAGCTCCCAGAACGCACCAGCAGCCAGGCTAGATCCCTGGGAAGGAAATTTCTCACACCAGCCTGTGAGAAAAGATCTACAGATACTGATGGTTGTGGATCTCCAAGTGAAACATCCCAATCCAATCATGCTGGAATAAAGCCCATTGGTGTGCCCAGACAGCCTTTTAGTGCATCAGATTTAAGTATGAGTGGACCCCCAGAGGACAGAAGACATTTGAGGAAAACCTCAAGAGGGACAACAATTAAACAGTGAAAGAAACTGGGAAGGAAAAGACAGGGTAGAAACAAAAACGTTCTTCTCCAAATAAATTAATATTCCCAGAGAGAGATAAGAGAAGATAATCCAGCTATGGAACAAAAGCCAAGATGTTATTTTTAACGGAACATTAAGAATACAAGAAAGTTCTTGAAATTAAAATGTGACATCAGAAATTTAAAATGCAATAGGAAGATGGAGAGTAAAGTGGAGATCACAATCTACAAAGTAAAACAAAAGACAAAGGAAAACAAGCCAGAATGTCCAACGTTTAACCAACAGAAGTTCTAGATAAAAAGAATAGAAAAAACGAAGAGCAAGATTTTGTCAAAGAAATAATTCAAGAAAAGTTTCCACGAACTGAACTTGAAAGCGCCCACCAGATTCCTGATATAATGAATGAAGAAAATTACACATCAAGGTGTAAGATCATGAACTTTCAAAATACCAAGAATGGAAATATCTTAGATCTTCCCAGATCAGAAAGAAAAGTAGATCAGAAGCCAAGAATCAAAATTACATCATACTTGATTTTCCAATGGCAGTCCCGGTGGTGAAATAATGCTTTGAAAATTCTAAGGAAAATGACATCCAGTATTAAAGTCTGTATCTGGACAAATTATCCCTCAAGAATGGGAATAGACTAAAAATATTTCGGACAGGAAAAGCCTCAAAAAATGTGCTCCCATGCTCCTTTTCTCTGGAACTAGTAGAGAGGGTAAACCAAGAAAGAGGAACCAGGAGATGGGAACCAGAAAACAGAGTCTCTAACACAGGAGAGAGTTGAAGGGAATTTCCATCATGATGATGAAGGGAGATCCCAAAGAAACAACAGTGTAGTTAGACTAGAGAACATCAAGTCTACACATCCAGGAGGGATAACTCCAATACTTTTTTTTTAAAATTGAAGTATAGTTTATTTACTATATTGTGTTAGTTTCAGGTGTACAGCAAAGTGACAATTTAAGAAATTATTTGATATGTTTGAGTGCATCAGAGGAGATTCTGGCAAAAAGTTTGGAGTTGAGCTGTGATAGGTACTTAGAAAATTAAACAAAAGAAAAAGAGCTAGATAAGGATACTCCAAGAAAAATAAAATTTATATAGGAAAGGAAATGAAATTAGAGTATACTATATAGTTCATCTATGAATAAAGTCTGTATAGTTATATATACTGAATTTTGATTAATTAAACAGAATAATAAGATTATATCTGGAAAATAGGGAAGCAAAAGTGTTTCAGTGAAGAGGAGGGAGAGGCACATATTACAAAATTAAATCCTTGGCTTCAGAGTAAGAAATTAATAGATAGTATCTAATATAGAAAACAAAAATGTCAGTGTAAGCATGTTATTTAGAAATGTGGGAAGCAAACACTAGAAGAAGCAAGTAGAAGAATTTAAAATAGAAATAAAAATTGAGGACAGAGAAGAGTTGGGAAGAGTTGGGAAAGTGACTGCTCTTTTTAAAAGTAAGTTTTATTAACTGTTTGCTTTTAAATCTATTTACATGTATAACTTGCACAGAATGAAAAAATAAAGTTAAAAGAAGAAAACAATTGTGAAAAAGTAAATCTGAGTGTTTTCCTAGACTCAGTTTTTAAAAGTTGAATACTCTAGCTGACATTCAAATTGCAGCTTCCATTAATACTAGAAGATGAAACCAGAAAAAAAAGAGAGGATAAAATGATTTTAAAAAAAAAGACTCAAAAGTAACGTTCTGGGACTAAAGAACATTGATATTTTGATTAAAAGGTACTACTAAGTGCCTTGGACATGAAGAAAAAACACTCCAACTTAGACTCAGCATTATAAAATTTTAGAACATAAAGAAAAATCCTAAAAGTTTCTAGACAGAGAAAAATACAAATGGGACTAGGACTGGTATCAGATTTCACATAATCTTATTATTTCCCTCATTCTGTTCTCCTTAGATCGGCTTTTATTTTCCTCCTAACATTGATATAAATATTAACTTTTATTTTCCTATTTAAATAATAAAAACATTGCAAAGTTATACATAAAAATCTATTAAAAAGCCAACAGTTAATAAGAGACTTTAAAAAACAGCAGTCACAATAGATAAAAATGGCTTTAATGTTAGGGAAAACAATTTTAAGCCTATATAGTTCTATATCTAGCCAAATTAGTAGTCGGATATAATGGAGAATAAATGCATTTCAGATATACAAAGACTCAGAATGTTTATTTCCTACACATCCTCTCTTAGGAACTTACTTAAGGATGTTTTCCAGGAAAACAAGGGAGGAAAGAAAGGAGAACTTCAAGCCAAGAAATGGGGGATCCATGCCCCCGCCAAAAAAAAACAGTCCCTGGACGAAAACTCCAGAGGTTCAAAGGAGCAATCAGGTTAAACATAGAGAAGACACCCAGGAAAAATAAGAGCGTCTTAAAGTTGGCATTTTCCTTAGTAAGATGAAAGACCTTAAGGATTTAATAAAGAGAGACAATGTAAATTAAAAACTAAGAAGAGAAAAAAAAAAAGCTCTATTTAAGAATGGATATTAGCATACCGTTCAATATGCTATGAATAGTTTTTAAAACTATAAAAATGTAAGTAGCATTTATTTATTTAGACACAACCTATATACAGGAAGTGCTGACCTGCAAGAAGCTGAGGGGTCAGCAGACATTTAATACTGTCCAAAACATCCATAAGATACTTGGTCCATAGTATATTTGGTCCACAATACATCTGGTCCACACCAAAATGTCCCTGGAATTTGGTCTTGTCCAAAGCATCCATGAGCATATTTGGTCCATGCCAAATAGTTTTGGACAAAACCAAATATCAAGGACTTTTTGGCATGGACCAAATGTCTTATGGACATTTTGAACAGGATCAAATGTCTGAAATGGAAGCAGAGGCCTGAGGCTAAGTTAAAAACAGCCAGTTGAAGAGCCTTGCCTAAATCAGCAGAAATGGAGTTGAGTTTCCCAGCAGTAGGTCACTGAAGAAACCAATCAAAGAGACTCACAAGAGAAATATTATTTCTAAAATACTTTTCATATAATATTTCTCTTAGCTTTTTTTATGTGCCAAGCACTGTTCTGAACATATTACATATATGCATTAATTTAATCTTCACAACAACCCAGTGGGAGAGTCTATTATTATCCCCACATTACAGATTGGAAAACTAAAGGACAGAGGGATTAAATAACTTGGCCAAGGACATACAGTTAGCAGCTAGTATAGCTGTGATTTGAATCCAGGGACTGGTGCCACATTCTTGCCTTTTAATGATCACACTAAAGGGTTCCCTTAAAAAGTAGACAATTGTTTATCAACCATACAAAGGCCTCACTGCCAGGTTAGAACTATCCCAGCCACCAAAATTCTTGTGAAGTTCCACTTACTTTCTATACTTTTTCCATACAATGAAAACAGACCTAGGATAGCCTGCTAGAAAATGAAAGTGGTCCAGATGCCCAATCAGCCCCAGCTAATAGCCAACCAACTGACAGAGGTGAGCACATTTAACAGAGACCAGAATAATTATCCATATTAAATGACTGGCCCATGAACTCAAGAGTTAAATAAATGTTTATTGTTTCAAGCCACTGATTAGGTAACTCATAGCAACAGATAATTGATACTCTCAAGATTTCCTTCTATAGTAAGGAAGTAATCAAGGACTCAGTTAATGAGTAGGAGTGATAGTAGAGAGGAGGTGTCCAGACAGTGGCCACCAATGGTACCTAGGAGCCGGGCTGTGTGGCCCGGAACCTAACAGGTACTGGTCTGTGGCCTGGGGGTTGGGGACCCCTGCTCTAGAGAACATAAGTCACAGCAACATAGTTGCTGTAGTTGAAGCTCAGATTTGGTGTTGATAGTCTCAGTAGCAAAAGCAAAAAAAAGGACACAGTCAAGTTATAGTTTTAATTATCATAAAAATCAATTAGGCGGGAAAAGAAACAAATCATTACCTAGATATTAGCTCTGGAAGAAATACTTTAAATAGAATACTGATTAATCATATGAATAATATTCCTGTGTAGCATCCCCAGAGCAAATGTAATAAAAAAATTTCATGAGGTAATTTCTCAACTTCTGCCCCCGTGAAAGCCCAGAGCTAAACACAACAAGGTATTCACAAGGTAATGGCAAAGGCAATTCATTAAAAATTCATACAAAGACAATGTGGTTCAAGAAAATATTTCTCTATCCTTCAGGCCAGAGGTGAGCAAACTGTGGGTCCAAGACTAAATTCAGCCCATTGACTATTCTTGTAAATAAAGTTTTATTGGAACACAGACATGGCCATTCATTTTCTTAGTGTCTATGGCTGCTTTAATGCTACAATAGAGTTGAGTAGTTGCTACAGATGGTACGGCCCACAGGGCCTAAAATATTTACTATCATAAAAAGTTTATTGACCTCTGCTTTAAACGAAATCTCCATTATTACCACTTTTATCCATGGAGCTTTTGACAAGAGTTAGTAAACAAATTGTTGATTTGAGTTGGATTCATACACTAGGCAGAACCATATGAAACCACTAATTTTCGATCTTTTTGATCTATAAAACATAAATTTTTTATAGGTGTTCAATCTAACACTTTAGGAAAAAAGATTAAAATCTTGTTACAAAAATGAAAGAGCTAAACAAGTCTTTTACTTGGACGGGTAATAACTCTTGCATAGAGGAGTAGGATATGAAATATTGTTAAGCAAAGCCAGGCTATTTCTGAAGAAGGAATTTTAATCTCCCCACAACATAAAAGCAGACCTAACAATATTTTAGTTTTAGAATACTACCATTCCAAGTGAAAGAAGGAGAAAATGCCAACCATCCCAATTAAAAGCCCAATTTAATGACAAACTCAGCAATGATGGCTACCCATTTTGACATGATGGTTTCTACTGAATAGCTGCCTGTATTTATAATACGTGAAATAGTCACACAAAAGACTTACCATTGTATCCATGGAATTATACCAGTGCTGGGGACATAGTATATAGTCAATATACATCCCTTTAATTAAAATTTTTTCATGAAATTTAAACAAAGATGTAAACTCATCTACACACTGAAATGATGCAGTTGAAGGCATCAACAGAGTACTTCACACCAAGTAAATTATCAGTAAAAGATGTTTACATGAGAATAAGTTCATACATTTTTTTAATGTATAATCAATACATTATTAATATCCTACGATGTGCATGCCGTGCTGGTGGCTGTAGAAGAATGTATGGCTCAGTCCCTTTAGGCAAGAAACTTTAAATCTAGCTGGAGAAGCACATGTTTAAAAGATAGAATGAGAGCCCACACAGCGCGTTTTAATAAAGTGCTAAAAGAAAAAAACTGACAGTTAAGTGAACTATTACCATATCGTGTTGAATTCATTCCTCATGAAAATCAAACAGGAAAGAAGTCAGGTGACCCAGAATTCAGTCCCAACTGTGACGTTTCCAGCTAGAATGTAAATTATTTTATTTAACAGTGTTAAGCTTGTTTATTTCGCTGGATTGCACACTTCAGTTCTAGAGAAGCCTGAAACAGTTATTACACCACCACTAAAAAACTAGATTTCTGTGGAAGAGCTTCTGTGAAAAATGTTCAACAGATAATAGACTCAGTTTGCACTTTCAAGGTTTTTGAAACATTTAAAATAGCTTAATGTTTAAAACACTCCAAAGAGTTACATGCCAGATGTTAACACATTGGAAACCACCAATACATGAACTCCTCCTTCCGGTTTGACTCATTTTCAAATGGGCCTCAGAATAAAGGCTTCTTCTACAAGAATATCCTGACATTACAAGGTGAGCTGCTAAAAACCTCCCGTTTGCAACTACTTTTTGGTGTAAATCAGGATTTTTTGATAGCGTGCAAACATATAAAAATACTAAGTTAAATGAGATGGTAAGGATTACATGAAATCACAAGTGTCACACAGTAGCTGTGATTCCAAGTGTTTGTATTAATCAAAACAACTCCATGAGTTTCATTTATTCACTATATAAAGAGTAAACATGTTCGGTTTGAACTTATAAAGTTATTTTTACTAATAAAACACCATCTGTTTTTATATAGTAGAGTTCCATTTAAGATTTTATTTAAAAGGAATTCTTTCTGCTAAAAAAAATATCCATTAGAAGAGATGATCTGAAAAGTCTTTTCCATATCAAATAGTGTATGGTTCTTAGAGCAAAGCTCTATTTTACAACAGAAGTATAAAGCAATTACCTTGTGTCCTAAAAGTTTATAATATCACACACTATATACATCATATGTAAGGCAACTGCCAGAATCTGCTTACTAGTTATAAAATATTTGCTCTTCCCACTTGCTTTTGCACAACACCTGTAATTTAACCAGGGTGTTTTGGGGTGTGCCCGCATTTCCCTGTCAACATTACAGTTTTGAGCAAATGCCAACCTGTAAGAGATTTTCATCTTGAGACTGTTTCCCTTCTTGCAACACTGGTTGTACTTTTGCCAAAAACATCAACCTACTGAAGGAACATCCCCTTTTACTCACTCCCATCCATTTCTGGACTCAAATGATAAACATTTAGTATTGATACTTATATCTGAATTTAACTTTTTCTGTCCTTTTCCTTAGTAACTCCCCTAAAACAATCCTCACCAACTTCATAGGTCTTTTTTTTTCATGTGTTCTTAATACCTTAAGTATTAAGTTACTCTCTATTTTTTTTATAATCAATATTTTTTGAAGTGTAGTTGATTTACAATATTGTGTTAATGTCTGCTGTACAGCAAAGTGATTCAGTTTTACATTATACATTCTTTTCTAATATTCTTTTCCATTATGGTTTATCATAGGATATTGAATATAGTTCTTTGTGCTACACAGTAGGACCTTGTTTATCCATTCTATATATAAAAGCTTACATCTGCTAACCCCAACCTCCCATTCCATCCCTCCCCCAACCCCTTCCCCCTTGGCAGCCACCAGTCTGTTCTTTATATCTGTGAGTCTCTTTCTGTTTTCATAGATAGGTTCATTTGTGTCGCATTTTAGAGTCCACGTATAAGCGATATCATATGATATTTGTCTTTCTCTTTCCGACTTACTTCACTTAGTACAATAATCTCTAGTTGCAAGTTACACCCTATTTTTAATTTTTACTTTTGTTTTTTTCTGTAGGAAAGATTTTCATAACATTTGGAACTTCCAAAATATCTGCTCCATCATCCTGAGAGAACTCAGTCTCTAATTCTACACAGGAGTAGAAAAGTCATTCTGTCATTTCTACCCATTGTGGTATTTTAGGAGGCTAACTTCCTTTGTACCAACAAAGAGCTTTGTCCTTGCTTACAAAGTGTCCATTACTTCTTAACAGAGATCAAACCCTGGAGCCCATTTCCTAGGGAGATGAAATGCTAGGGGAGATAATTCTGATGACCAAACAATGACTCAATGTATTAAAAAGACAAACCTAAGCTAAAACAATGTTGTGGAAGATAGGCATGGTTTCCTGAAAGAAGTTTACGGACAAGAAAACTTTATTTATCTAGATCTATGTCTGTATTCTGTTAGACAGATGTTTTTTCCATGGCTACTGCATTTTTAATATCAGAGCAAACTACAATTGCTCAAATTGCTCAAAGATGTTAAATATTTATACTTTCTCAGAAGTCCTAAGAGGAAAATGCAGCTAATAGGAACAATCTGCTAGAGTGGTCAATAGGCCTGGTTTGGACTATGGCGGATGATATTATTAAATCTGGTGAGTTATTTAGACTTGGATGTTTCAAGGAATGGAAATATTTGATAGCTAAGTTCTGTCACATTCAATAATTATCTGTATAGTATTGAGGATAAAACACTGTGCATATTTTTAGAAAAAATTATCCTGTGTCTGTTCACCTGGTACGCTCAGGTTCATTGCATAGATGAGCGCAAATTAGAAGCAAGTTTACCTTTAAATGTGTAAAATATAATAGTGAATGGGATAACAAGTCCTAAGGCAAGAATAAAATCAAAACTCTTTCCTGTGGCCTCCAACACACTTCCGCACACTTGTGACCTTTTCTCCCTCGCTCATTCCACACAAGCCACTCTGGACTTCCTTTTCTTCAACATACCTGGCTTTGTGCCTGCTTAGAGACTCTCTACCTACCAGTCCTTCTTTGGAAATGGTTTTCCCCAGTTCTTCATAAGACTTAACCACAACAGCAGGGACTTTTTAAAGTGGGGAGTTGGGAGCGGGAATCCCAGGACACAGGGAATTAATGTATGTAAATGACTAGAATTTAATTAAGTGCTCAATCACTAGAGATCCTTATTGTTTGGGCTGTCGTTGCTACCCTTCTGTTCTCAGCTCAAGGATTACTTCCCCCACACAGACAGGTTTCCTCTGAACGTTGAATGTACAGTTTCTCCTTCCTCCCTTCTCCAAATGATCATCTCTGTCACGTCACACTTTTATTTTCCTCCATGCACGTGAGGGTTGCCTAATGAGTAGCCTTTTACAGAAAAGCTAAACTCGGAATGGATGGCTTTGTTTTTAATAGACAGAAAAGCTTTCTCTAGTTTCTACAGGTAGAAAATATATTAAACCTGTCACAGTGATAGGAGCGAAAAGTCAGCACTTATTTTAAAATAAGTGGAAAGACAGTGTAAGTGGTATTAGAGCCCTGTGGTTTGTTGTTTATGGGAAAAGAGGCCAGTGTAAGGAAATCATCTATAACGTGCTCTTCTCCTTTGGGCATGTCAAGGCGGTACTGTCCCCTGGAGGTAGTGACTAAGAAGGTACTAGGAAGAGTCGTAATTATTATTTTCAAATCTAAGATACTTACATTGAGCAATGTATACTAAATTTGTGTGGGAAGGATGTATGGAGAAGAAGGGAGTCTTGGGAGTGACAGTCCAGTCTCCTCTCAGAGACCATTATTCTTCTCTATCCTGCCTTGAAATTTATGAAATTACTACTTTATGAAAATCATCACCAAAAAATATACTAGTGGAAAACATAAGTCTGTTTGAGAATATGTTAGTTAAACTCTTGCACAATAGATGTAGTGAATCATTAAACATAATGTTTATCCCTTTGGAAAATTGTCCTCCTTGGAGACAAACCAGGAGGACAATGTGCCTTGGTGCCCCTATGAGAACAGTCCTTAGGTGGCATCACTGATTGCTCTGACCACTCCACCCCCAGCGTGGACACCCTGATATTCTGATATTCGTTCTTCCCTTCCCTCTCTCAGGTCATCCTTTTACTCTTTCTTTCTCATCTTCAGACCAAATGAGAGAGAAAAGAAAACATCACCAGTATAAGATGGAATTGGGTCAGGATATTTTGGAAGAATCTATTCTTTCTTCCTCTTCTCACACTTTAATCTTCAATCTAAAATCACTCTGTCGGAGAGGTCAAGAGTCCAGATGTCTTGATTTCTCTGACGGTGATGTTTCCACCAAACACTTTCCCGGTGGCTCTTCACCATAACACAGCTCCAGTCACCTAAGGCAACCCAGCATTCTCATTGCACAATCATCTGTTTTACAAACAAGAAAGCTGAAGCCAAGAAACAGTGAACAACTCCTCAGGTTTATTTCAAATCAGTAAAGAAGATGATATCGAAAGTCATTGCTCATACCTTTCTTGACTCATGGATAAAGTGAGAAACAAGTTGCCTCATTTCACGCGTTGAAATAACCAAGTATTTATTCTCAAGTTTGCTCTTATAAGTACATATTCTCAAGAGCAACCTGACTCTTGCATAATCATCTGGAGTAGGAGAAAGGGAAAGTCCTGTGAGGGTGGGTGGGAGAGGGAAGGGTGGAGTGGGTGGGAGGCTAAACCCTGGAAGGATGCTTCATGGGATATGAAGAAACAGTGGGTCCTTGGGCCAACTGGTCTGACTCAGCCCCAGGAAACAGATCATTATCATCAACTTTGTCTTTTAAAGGAAAGATTGGAGCCATAAATGAACATGCAAGTACTTGTTGGACAAGTGGAATAGATCTTCGTATTTATGTATAGGCATATGATTTATTGAGCACTTATCGTGTGTAATACGTATACTAGGAGCTTTGAATATATTATCTCATTTAGTTCTTACAACAACCCTAGAATGAAGGTATCATTCTCTTTAAGACTAATGCAAATAAGGCTTGGAGAAATTATCTTGCCCAAGATCGCATAGTTATAACATGGAGAAGTCAAGCTGCTAATCCAGATCTTCCTGATTCTAAAAGCTTAAACAAAGGTATTTAAGACTCCCTTAGGAAAAAAAAAATCTCTGTTTTCACAGTGAAAAGTCGTATGCCTGTATATACACCTGACTTTGACACTGCATGCTCCTCGGGAACATAGATTTTGTTTGTTTGTTTTCATATCTATGTCTTCAAAGCAGCCTAGACCAAATCCTGCCATACAGTAGGTGCTCAACAAATGTCTTTTATTTCTATATAGATGCTCACATTAGCAAGGAGCTAACTGTGATTAATAATAGCAGCAGGAGCTGATAGATAAGTGACAGCAGTAAGATCCCCTGCCCCCTCCCTCACTTAAGCATTTCCAAAGAGTGGTGGGCGAATGAAGCTGTAAGAGGCTACTGTGAGAGTGGTCCAAAATGAAGGAACAGTCAGAGAAAGAATCCGTCAAAGAGCAACAGGTTTAGCATGCCCTGTCCTACTTTCACCATTAACCATGTGGCATAGAAGGTGGAGAGTATGGGTTGTACTATTATGGGCATCATTTTAGAGAGGTGTTTTTGGCCCCTGAGGTTGCAGCACTTTTCATATCTTCCCTGGAAACACATTGTGTATGTATTTTCATAAGTTCTATCTCAGCCCCTCCCTCCCATCTTCACCATCACCGTGTTCTTCCAAAGGCAACCAGCATCACTAATTCGTTTGAGGGGCAGTGAATTCAGAGACTTAGAAACAAATGCATTGAATGTTCTCCATCTCTCTTTATTAAAACTGTCTACTACAATAAATTATAGCCACCATAAGTCATTCTATAGTTCTTTATAAGCTGTCCCCGTGAAGACAATTAAATTACAGAAATTAAATTACGCATATGATCTGGGGTTTTTTCTCTATGAACAGAATTTGGGAGAGGAAATCACTACCTATAACATGTTCTTTTCAAACTTTCTCTCAAAATGATAGTATTTCCAATTAAGTAGTGAAAGATTCTTTATTGAGAACTTGCTGTGTACCAAACTCTGCTTAATGATACTGGGAATTCAAAGGAGTATAAGAAAAAGTCAGCTGCCACTGAGTTGAAAATCTAGATGTAGGAAAAAGAAGCATCATCTATCAAGGTAAGCAAGAAAACGGGCTGCATGTGCAAACTTCAGATAAGTAACATGCTACAGAAATGAGAGGGGAGAGCCAGCTGATTTTTGCCTCAGGTGATCAGAGATGTTTTCATGAAAACAAGATATGATCTAGAACTTGAAGGACTGGTTAACAGGAAAAAAATGCTAATTATGTATTAACTTCTCTTAACACATACTATGCTGTGTTTCTTCCCTTCTCCTGATGCTTTTCTCAAATCTCTGTTCCTCTCAGTTGCCCCCTGAAACCTAGAAGTCATCTGTAACACTTCCTTCTCCTGACCTCCCCACATCTAATCCGTCAAGGAGTCTTGTTGATTTCCGCCACAAATGAATCTCAAATGCAACCGCTTTTCTCTATTTCCACTGCTAACACCCTAGCCTGCAAGACCACTGTATTAGTCCCCTACCTGTCCTCAAGACTACTCTTACCTCTCTCCAAACACTTCTCATAGTAGCCACGTAATCTTTTATTAAACTTAAATAGGTTATTTCTTGAATAAGATCATTCAGTGGCTCCTCATAGCCCTTAGAATAACATAAAATGTCCTTAATATGCTCCTTAAGGCTGTGCATGTTTCTGGTCCTCTTTGGCTTCTACAGCCTCATAATCTACTATACTCTCCTGGGAACAAACACCAACCCAAGAGAACTCGATTGCTGCAAAACTCAAGAAGTATTTCCTGACCAAAGTGTTCTGGAATATTCTTCCCCTCGTAGAATAGAACAGAATGGATGACTTCTATCCAACCATTATATCTCAGTTTAAATACCCTTTCATAAGAAAAGTCTTCTTGTACGTCAATTTAAATTACCCTCTCCCCCTCAGTTCCTGAATATCTCTCAAATGTCCTATACTCTACAATTACATAGAATTGTCCCTTGGTATCCATGGGGGATTGGTTCCAGGATCTCCTGAGATACCAAAATCCAAGGATACAGAAGTCTCCTAATAAATGGCATAGTATCTGCATACATCCTCCAGTATACTTTAAATCATCTCACGATTACTTATAATACCTATTACAATGTAAATGCTATGTAGACAGTTGTAAATAAAATGTAAATACTATGTAAGTAGTTGCTGGTAGGTGACAAATTCACATTTTGCTTTTTAAAACTTTCTGGAATTTTTTTCATATTTTTGATCTGCAGTTGGTTGAATCTGCAGATGCAGAACCTGCGGCTACAGAGGGCCAACTGTATTTAGTTTTATTAAAGACTGTTTCCCCATTAGTCGCTAGGTTAAATGATAGCAGGAACCATGTGTATTTTTTTCACCACTGTGTTCCTGGGTTCTTGCTCCCCACCAAAAATTAAATGAATAAATATGTTACTCAATTTCAATACTCGTGTTAGTTTCCATTCTTTGCCACCAACACTGATCCAGTTTGCTGTAAGTGACAAAGCAAATATCGTGCTTAAAAAAGTTCTACAAGTTTTCAGTATCCAGGGATTATGTATATTTCCATATTAGTCAGTGCCACAAGTTCTGCCCTTCCTTCCCTCTCAAATCTGAGGAGTTAAAGGAAAATTAAAATCCCATGCTTCATGTAGCTTAAAAAGCACTTTATTCCACACCTTTACTTATTCAATGTCTTTCTAGAAAAAAATTATTCTTTCTGGTTTTGCTTCTAAATTTTTTTCCAAACAGGCAAAGCCAAATCACAACGAGGAAATATCTGTTCTTTTAAGATGGATCTCCAGAAGAAAGAAGAATGAAACCCTTTAGAATCCTCAGATGGGAAGAGAAAGAAAAGAACCTTTTCTCTCTAGAATTAGGGGGAGAATGGAGGAAGCATAGCTCACTCTGGAGGCCAGACTGAACCCCAGGCAGGATTCCTATTCACAGGGCTTCAAACATAGGCTCTTCCCTCCCCTGGCCTAATTCAATATTTTATCAAAAACATTCATAGGTTACAACAATTCCATGGGGAAAAAAGCAAGAAAAACCTTGCACCCTCTCTAAAAATGTACCCCAGGTTTATTTTTTAATTAAAATAATAATAGTGAATTGAGTGCTTAAAATGAACTAGTCACTTTGCTAAGTGCTTAACATATATTAAAGCATTCAGTTCTTCCCCATAAACCCTAAGTACTAGTCATTACTCTCATGAGTCTGAGGAAATGAAGCCCAAAGAGGGTAAATAACTTGCAGCTCTATTTACAACAGGCAGGAGATGGAAACAACCTAAGTGTCCGTCATCAGATGAATGGATAAAGAAGATGTGGCACATATATACAATGGAATATTACTCAGCCATAAAAAGAAATGAAATTGAGTTATTTGTAGTAAGGTGGATGGACCTAGAGTCTGTCATACAGAGTGAAGTAAGTCAGAAAGAGAAAGACAAATACTGTATCCTAACACATATATATGGAATCTAAGAAAAAAGAAATGTCATGAAGAACCTAGGGGTAAGATGGGAATAAAGACACAGACCTACTAGAGAATGGACTTGAGGATATGGGGAGGGGGAAGGGTAAGCTGTGACAAAGTGAGAGAATGACATGGACATATACACTACCAAACGTAAAACAGATAGCTAGTGGGAAGCAGCCACATAGCACAGGGAGATCAGCTCTGTGCTTTGTGACCCCCTAGAGGGGTGGGATAGGGAGGGTGGGAGGGAGGGACACAAGAGGTAGGAGATATGGGAACATATGTGTATGTATAACTGATTCACGTTGTTATAAAGCAGAAACTAACACACCATTGTAAAGCAATTTTACTCCAATGAAGATGTAAAAATAATAATAATAACTTGCTTACCCTCACAAAGGTATCTAGCAATAAAGCCATTTTTCTGTGATAAAAATCTTGTACCATGTTGCCCTTGTTACCCACACCAGATATTTGCAAGAAGACTAACTGGGTAAATTTTGCAAATTTTCATTTATTCAACACTGTGCTGGACTTTGGAAGTTCAAGGATGAGTAAATCATTGCCCTTGCCTTCCTAGAGCATATATAGTCCAATAAGAAAACAAAGCAACAGGGCTTCCCTGGTGGCGCAGTGGTTGAGAGTCTGCCTGCCAATGCAGGGGACACGGGTTCGTGCCCCAGTCCGGGAGGATCCCACATGCTGCGGAGCGGCTGGGCCTGTGAGCCATGGTCACTGAGGCTGCGCGTCCGGAGCCTGTGCTCCGCAACGGGAGAGGCCACAACAGTGAGAGGCCCGCGTACCGCAAAAAAAAAAAAAAGAAAGAAAGAAAATAAAGCAATAAATAGCACAGCAGACTTACTCTGAATGGTATCAGAGCTCCAAGTAGGAGCTGGCTTTCAGTCTGGGGACATCTTTTCAGGGAAAGTCACATCTGAATGGTGAGTAATGTAGTGATTAGTAAGTGATATCACAGGTAAATATGGAACATTTATCGAACATACATACTCATCACTGAGAACCCCTTTAACATTATATAAAGTAAATATTTAAGCCCCAAATTTAAAACCGAAAGAACAAAGAGAATGGGTGAGAGGTAGAAGGAAGCTTCCGAGGTGACCAGTGACTGAGCAGAGAGAAGGCTGAAATCTACTGTCACAGCAGGGGCACACCAGTGTGAGGTGAGGGGATTTGCTCCATAAAACACTGGAAAAGCTCAGACACTGGGACTACTGGGCACCTCTAGGAGCCAATGTACAGACTGCAGCTGAGAACAGGACTGGTTAAATACTTATAAGAGGGAGGTACAAACTATTGGGTGTCAGATAGGTCACATGGAGAATATAGCTAATATTTTATAATAACTGTAAATGGAGTGCAATCTTTAAAAATTGTATTAAAATATATATGGAGGAAAACCAAATCTTTAAAAATGAAAAAAGAAATCTATATGGAGCTTTTAGACCCCTCCTACCCCTTTTACCAGGCTGTACAGCCAGTGAACTATCCCTTCTCAACTCTGAGCAGAAGACAGGAAGTTTACTCCCAGAAAAAGTTGAACCTGATTGGCTCTTAACTCAAACCCCAAGCACAGCAAGGACAAGGTACCATATGGGAAATGGGAGATTAAGTGAAAACCTACATACTGGATAGTTAGTGAGGCTTTTGAGCCCTTTTCCCAAGTCTGGAGTTACCCATCCGAGGCAGGAAACTGGAAGATTCTTCTGGCGGAAAACAGAATGGTCCAAGAGAGGAGATCTATGGTTATTGACACTGGAGGTCTACAGGGAAGAGCTGGGTTCCAGCCTAAGGAAGGCCAGTGCTGCCTTGGCACACCAACCTTCTAATGAGCTTCTAGGACCCCACTCTTAACTACACACGCCCAGTCAGGGATCTCCAAGTATTTGAGGAAGACTTCTAACGTGAAAAACAGAACAAAGCAAACAGAAAAAATGTGGGAGACTAGGTTGGACTTAGAAGAAATAGAGATCAATGCAGTGAGCAGGAAAAAAATCTTCAGGGAAAAAAAAACTTTAATAAATTTAGGAAAATGGAATGAGAATATATTTATGAAACAAAACTGGGAAACTAAAAAAATGCATATTTTAAGCACAAGGATTTTGTTGTATTATCCTTTTTATCTTTTTGTATTCTAAATACCCTTTAAGGACTTCCCTGGTGGCGCAGTGGTTAAGAATCCGCCTGCCAATGCGGTGGACATAGGTTCGAGCCCTGGTCTGGGAAGATCCCACACGCCGCAGAGCAACTAAGCCCATGCGCCACAACTACTGAGCCTGTGCTCTAGAACCTGCGAGCTACAACTACTGAAGCCTGTGCACCTAGAGCCTGTGCTCCGCAATGTAGTGTAGCCCCCACTCGGTGCAACTAGAGAAAACTCATGCCCAGCAACAAAGACCCAACGCAGCCAAAAATAAATAAATAAAATAAATAAATTTATTAAAGAAATAAATAAATATCCTTTAATTTAAAAAAAAAGAGAAAGGAAAGCTAACTAGACTAAATTGAACTTCATTATTAGTAAATATATATATATTAATTTTATAGACTTCAACAGAATTATGATAAATTAAGAACAAGGATAAACAGAGCTCACAATTCATATGAAAAATGAACAATCAGAAAATAAAGAGCTCTTGAAACGATAGCAGAAAGAAATCAACAGAAGGGTTTTAAGACAAAATCAAAGACTCTCCCAACAGGTAGAACAGGAAGATGAAGAACTGGAAAATGGAAAAGAAAATAAGAGAATCAAGAATATTCAACATCTGAATGAGTTTCCAAAATACAGGATAGAGCTCCAGCTACCAACTTATGTTTCCTCTTTCCTTTTAAGCAAAACTCCTTAAAGTAGAGCGTTCCTACCAAGGCTTTTGTAAGTCAAAATTGTGTAAAATGAAGAAGCAATTACCTTAGGCTATGTCTTGCTAACTGATGCACAAAATAAATCGATATATAGCACAGATGCTCACAGACCCAGGTCAAGGCTATGGTGGCTTGGTGCTGAGATACTGAGTTAGCTTCTGGGAAGGAGCTTGGCGGTGCCACTGGCTGCTTGGGGCGAGCTGCCTCTATAGTGGCTCACTGCAAAACAGACGCTGAGCGCTATTTTTACTTTTCACCTTTTTTCTGGTAAAAGCAAAAACTCCCTTCTGATTTCTTTCCACTAGTGAAAACAGGTACTAATGTATGTCTTTCATAAAAGCAAGGTGGCATAAAGTGAAACTTTCAAAAAGTGTGGGAATCCTGTACTATCATTTCCTTCTCCTCTATCTTAACCCACTCCGATCTCATTTCACTCCAACCACTGACTAAAGACAGTTCTTAACAAGATCACCAGCCCTCATAGTACTTCCTTCTCAGCAGCCGATGACAAGAGAGCATTCCCTCCTTAGAAAACTGTCTGCTTGGCTTGTGGAACTCCACATACACCTGCTTTTCTTCCAACATTTCTTGTCACTTCTTCTTAGTCTCTCCTGCTATTTTTCACTTATCTCCCTGATCTCTAAATGTGGGCAGTGTCTCCAGACTCAGTCCTTATATCTCTTTTCTTTATAATCTACACTCACCCCCTAGGCTACCTTGTCCAGTCTCATGGTCACACGGACCATCTAGATGCTGCTGGCTTCCACATCTGTATCTCTAGCCCACGGACCTCACCTCAACATACAGACCTAAATGTCAAACTGCCAGTTTACATCTCGACTCGGATGTGTAACAGGCATCTCATACTTCCAATGCTCAGTCCAAACTTCTAACTTACACTCTCCTCTTTCTCCCAAAAAACAAAGATAAAATCAAACTTCTCCTCCTGTACTTTTCCCCTTTTCAGTTCTTGGCAACTTCTTTTGTTAGGCTCATGCCAAAACTCTGAGTCCTCTTCCTTCCTTTTTATCTCACACCTCAGATATGGTCTGTCAGCAAATCATAACACCTCTACCTGCAAAACATATAAAGAAGGCAACCACATCTCACATCTTCACTGCCACTATTCCAGTAGAAGCTGCTATTACTTCTCTCCTGATTTGTTGCATCAGCTTCCTGAATGGTACTCTCACTTCTACCCTTGCTCTCCTTCTGATTATCTCAATATGCCAATCAAAGTGATCGTGTGAAGACATACCTCAGGTCATATTACTCCTCTGCTCAAACCCCTCCAATGGCCGTCTTCCTACCCACAAGGTTTTGACATAATCCGAGCCCCAATTGCCTTTAACATCATCCCCTCCCACTTTCCTATTTGTTTCCTTCGCTATAGTCACCCTGGCTTTCTCGCTGTTCCTTCAATGCATCTGAACCTTGAACTCGATATTTCTTCTACCTGAAAGGCTTTCCCGGCAGAGATCTACCTGGTTAATTTTCTTACTTCCTATAGTCTTTACTCAGACCTCAAAGCTCACTCTCAGTAAAGCCTTTTCTGGCCACTACATCTAAGATTAAAAATCTCTCTATCTCTCTTACACACACACACACACACACACACACACACACACACATACACACACTTAGTAGGTCTACTCCCTGAGGGCAGGATTTTTGGTCATTGTGTACACTGCTATATCCCCCAAACTTAGAAGAACTCACAAGCATAATGAAGATATTTATTGATGGATAAAATAATGAAGAAAATAGGGAGCATGAAATGATCAAAGAAATAATTCAAGAAAATTTCTTAGAACTTAAGATCCCCAATTTATAATTGACACCTTGATACAATTGATATCTTGCTGATAAATAAAATAAGACCCACACCAAGATACATTATGCATTCCAAAATGTTAGGGATTCAGAAAAAGATATTAAAACTT
Source organism: Neophocaena asiaeorientalis asiaeorientalis (assembly GCF_003031525.2). Taxonomy (NCBI): domain Eukaryota; kingdom Metazoa; phylum Chordata; class Mammalia; order Artiodactyla; family Phocoenidae; genus Neophocaena; species Neophocaena asiaeorientalis. The sequence continues at coordinate 7,325,765 of NW_020174057.1, read as the reverse complement.
CCTGTGAGAAAATAACTGGTTTTATACAGACTGTCCCTGTCTTATGATGATGTAAATTTTTGACATTACAATGGTGCAAAAGCAATACACATTCAGTAAAAATCATACTTCAAATTTTGAATTTTGATATTTTCCTGGACTAGTGATGTGTGGTACAATCCTCTCTCCTGATGCTGGGCAATGGCAGTGAGCCACAGCTCCCAGTCAGCCACTTGATCGTCAAGGTAAACAACCAATACACTTATAACCATACTCTACCCATACAAATATTCTGTTTGTCACTTTCAGTATAGTTTTCAATAAGTTACATGATATTCACTTTGTTATAAAATAGGCTTTGTGTCAGATGATGTTTCCTAACCATAAGGTAATGTAAGTATTCTGCGTATGTTTAAGGTAGGCTAGGCTAAGCTGTGATGTTTGGTAGGTTAGGTGTATTAAATGCATTTCTGAGGATATTTTCAATGTACATGATGACGTGACTCCACTGTAATTCAAGAAGGCCTGTACAAAGAACTGGGAATAATATTGCCATTAATCTTCTCAGTAGCAATGCAATATACTAGAAAAAAGGTGGAATGCTTTTAAAATTCTGATAAAATTTTATTTCCAATCAAAAATTTCATGTCTAAATAAATTATCATTTAAACATGAAGGTTAAATAAAAGCCTTCTCAGGCATTTAAGGTTTTAAAATAAATTACATTCCCTGTATCTTTTCTCAGGAAGCTACTGGAGAATGTGCTTTACCAACATGAGGTTGTACACCAAGGAAAAGGAAGGAATTGGTTCCAGGAAATGGAGAATATAAATAGGAAGCACACAAAGAGAATTTAGGGAATAGTGTTGAATATCAGGTCTAAGTGACAACCGGTTCATATTGGAACAAGAGAACACAAGGTTGCAGTAAGCATCTAAAAGACAAAAAGAGAATTGTTAGATTACCTAACATTTTTTTCTCATATTAAGGGAACTTTTCATACTTTGAGACGATTTCTATTTTGGCATAGGAAATTAAGTGAACAGAAACAAAAACAAATCCATGCAATTTTAAACTCCAGGAAGATCAAAAATCTTTAGGGGGAAAAAAAGATAAAATCATTCTTACCAGTTTTGCTGGGATATGTAGCATTTGTAGTCACGATCATTTAAATTCTGTTTATTGAATTAACCAAAAATTGTCACACATACACTGGAGAGGGAAAGTATCTTAGCCTTAAGCACTCTAGAAAAATAGGGTCTGATAAAGGGATAAAGATGCTGAGGCTTTATTGGGGAGGTACAAATCCAGGTCAGTGAGAGACAGAAATAAATAAAGCAAAGCAATAAGAATGGGAAACTGTAAAGGCCATATGTTATGTGCTGTCTTCTCATTGGTCAAAATTCACCCCCAGATATTATTCTCCTTCATTTCTGAGTTGGGTAATCTGGCCCCTCCAGCAGCCGCTAGGGGTACTGAATCTCACATTCTGAGAATTGGAGCTTCATCTAAGTCCATACGTGGTAACAAGAGCTAGAAATGTTGGGCATTAGTTAGTTGGCCCAGCTGTGCTGCTGGTAGCTGAGAGAAAGGGCCCAAGTTTCCCAGGGCAAATGACTGGTTATCTCCTGGGAGCAGCACCAAAATCTGGGGGGTGAAAAGCACCAGGGGAAACTGAGGAATCAAATAAGACCAGTACCCAATACAGAGGGTAAACCAACATTGGAGAAAGGATGGTCAAGGGAGCTAATTTCTAACTTTCGATGGTAGTACTTTGAGACAATATCTACATTTTTAAATCAGAAAAGAGATACCTCGCTAGCTAGCTAAATAGATAAATAAGGAAAGAGGAGCACCAGAAATACTAATAGTTGAATTTCGTGGTCCCTGGAGTTTTCCATGAGGGGCAAAGCAGGAACAAACTTGTAGTATGGTTTGCATGATTAACCTATGTTCACATATTATAAACTAATTAAGTTTAATGTAGACTGAGTGAAAATCTTATATGCAAAGAAAAAGAGCAATGGCCTCTCAGCAGAGCCTCCAGAAGAGCCGAATTTGTAGAGATTGAGGGTGTGGCTGGAAATGATTGGAGATGAGTCTGGGGATGTAGGTCGAAGGTAATTATAAGCCATGCTCAAGACTCTGAAATAGATCCTGCAGGACTTGAGGAGTTAGTGAAGAGTTAGCAGGAAAGAAATATGAAACTTGCATTTTAGAAAGAGCACAATGGCTGTACTGCAAGGGATACATTAAATGAAGAAAGTCCTAGAGGCAGAGAGTCCCTTTAAGAAGCTGATGGGAAAAAAAAAAAAAAAAGCTGATGGAATAGTCATGTAGAAAGATAAAGGTCTGAATTAAGTATAGTGGAAACGGGGAGAAGATATTTCCATCCGTTGTGCAGGATCTGTAGACCAATTGGGACCCACCTCCCCTATGAGCCATAAGGGAGAGGAACAGAATGAAGCCAGTTGCTCCACATAGAAATCAAACATATGGCATTACTCTTGGGAATGTCATCCTAACTCCCCTTTCTACATAATCTACCATGAAACTCTCCAAGAGAGGTTTCTATTACCGCAACAAATCTATCGTGCAGTCTACCCACTGCAGTCACAGTTACTTCTTGAATATTTTAAGTGAACATTTATGATGAATGCAATCACACATTTCTAAATTACTAAGTGGGAGTAAGTTCCTGTGAAAAGTGACCTCAAAGGAAGGAGTAGTTTTAAATGCTAACTCCTCCTCATGCGCCATTTCTTCTCTATAAAAAACTCTTGCTCTAACCCATACTGAGAGTGCTGTTTATGGCCTAATCATCTGTGTCTGTACGTCAGTATCTCCTCCTCTTCTGCTCTCAGCAGTTACAGCTTCTTCTCCTTTCATTCCGTCGTTCATGCTGCCACGTTTCTCTTCTACAATCCCCATTAACTTGTATTATTCACTAATCATAACCCTTCAGGCTTTTTCCCTCCCTGTGAAATAAATACATGCATGCTGTGTAGTGTACTTTCCACATCTTATCCCCACTAATTATCTCAACAATTTAGAAAGTTGAATTATTGTCCCTGTTATGTAGATAAAAAGAGCAAAGGGGAAAAAGCAATTTCTCAATCAAAATTGAATAGCTTTCCACTTTTTCCCCCTACTTTTATTTAGGTTGTTATCAAAGGGCCTTTAAAAACTGCACACTCCAAATCTGTCTTCCATTAATCTCGCTGGAAATGTGGTTCTTAAGTGGAGGGATTTATGAACTGCGCTGGAACCCCTCCTGGTATCCATGGGTAGGCTACATGTATGTAAACCCCTAAAAATGTATATAAAATTTTTCATTTTTATATGGTCATTTTTTTGGAGGGGAATTCAAAGTATTTATCAAAATTTTAAAAGTATCCATACCTTTGAAAAAAGGAAGAATACTACTTTGCAGGAAGACCCAGCTCTAGGAGATCGGACTACTTTCTCCCCACTCTGCTCCTTCTATGCTTCTTCTTTTTTGCCTTGGATATTTCCACTTATACAAAGTTAACTTTCTCCCAATACCAGGCTCCAATCTCTCTTCCTCTATGTAGTTTTTGTAGATCACTGAAAGCCAGATTGTCCTCTGAACTGTTAGCACTTGTGTCCCATATAACAAATTTAGTAATTAATAATAGACCACTTTGTGGCATTGCTTGGATTTTTGTATATCTGGTTATTAGGTAACTCTATTTTATTGTTACTTGCTTCATCATTTACATTTTAAGAATCTCTAGCATCTTAGACTTCCTCATAGTCTCCATAGCATCTTGCCCAGAGCTCCACCCAGCATGAATGTTCAATAAATATGTGTTGCTATGGTTTGAAGCTAGTATCTTACTTTTCATAAGAGTGCAAACATTACTCAGGTGCTTATTAAATGTCTATAATGCACCAGGACCTATCATGGAGGTGGGCAGATGGAAGTACTCCCCATCCAAGGCAGTGAGAGAACCATTTGCCCAGGGCTCTGTACTCACAGTGGGCTTCACCATGAACGGAGGGTGTAGGTCATGAGAGAGGGGTCATGCCCTATGAGATGTTTAAGAGGTACAAAAGACAGAACTTAGTGACCCATTGGTTGAGGACAGGAAGGGAAGACGAACTGAGGATGCAAGAAACAGAGAGAAACCGATTGTCCCTCAAAAGGACCAATCACATGGTGAAGGTGAAGCCAATCAGTCTTCCCTTTATTACACAGAGAAAAATCTAAAAATCTGCATTGGCTTATGGTCACTCAACAAATATCTATGTGGGGTTTATTGTGAGACATAGGGACACACTGAGGGGACTGCAATTTTTAAATATACCTCAGTTTTAACATACTAGTGAACAAAGGAACTTCTAAGAGCTTCGTTTCTGTCTCTGTGAGGGCCACATCAACTTACTGGGTACATCTCACACTAGCAGCTGTGATGAAGAATACTGTACTCCTTACCATCAAGATACTTCAGATATAGTTGGTGAAAAAAAGATACACAAATATGGACCAAGAAGACAGCAGATACCAGAATGCTAAATGAAAATATGCAAAGACACTAAGTGAATTTGCTATTCCTTAATTATTAAAATTCTGAGTTTTCTAATGGTGTCATGAAAATTTTATTGCCCCGAAAACCCCCCAAATATTTATTTGGTAATACTATGACACATTCTCTTCCAGATTATATCTGAGAAAAATTCATCAGAAGCATTTTCCACTATTGGTTAGCACGCCTGGCATCAAAATGGCTCTAAGAGGAAAAACAAAATCAAATCAGCAAAGACTGTAACACAGGCTATCAGTATTGAAGTTCACAGAGGATGATAATATTCAAAAAGCTAAGTTAATTATATTTCAGGTTACTTGAACTTTTAGAGAGTCTCCTGTAGCAATGTTTTTCATTGTCTGAGATCCAGGAACATATAATTAGACTAATTTCAATGAGTATTTCAAATGGCATTATATAAATATGTTTTAAATTTATTATTCTTTATTAAAGTAACTTTTTCAGAAAAAAAACTTTAATATTCCAAGTAGACTTTTATCAATAGTTTTCCTTTGGATAAAAACATCTTTTAATTATTTTGAAGAAAGATCATTTTAAAACTTAATAAATGCTCAGTATAAAAACTGTAGATATGGCCAAAAAGCATAGAGTATAGAGTAAAATGCATCCCTCTCTCCAGCCCCATCCCATGATTGCAGCTTAAAAACAACTCCATAAGAGTAGCCGAGGCTATATTATATTCTTAGATTTATTACCTATACAAATATAAACACAGATATGTCTATTATTTTTTTCTACTTGAATGGAGTCTTAGTGTATATATGCTTGTATAATTTTATTTTTCCCTTTAATAATACTTCCTGATCATCATTCCATATTAGTAGACTTAGAGCTGCCTCACTCCTTTTGATGGCAGCATGATATTCCCTTGTTTGAAGTGCCATGATTATTTAACTAGTCCTTTATTCAGGGACATTTCATTTATTTCTAATTTTCTCTGTTACAATAGCAAAGCAATGGCAGTGCTATATAAATATCTGTGCATTTTTACATATGTATATTTTAAGGTAAATTTCTACAAGTGAGTTCACTGCCTTTAAATGCATTTTAAATTTTGATAGATTATTGCAAAATTGCCCTTCATAATTATTGTGCCAATTTACAGTCCCACCAATAATGTATGAGAGCCGTGTATAATAACAATTCCACCAGAAATATATGAAAGTCTCCTACTGATACCTTTTTGAAACACAAATCTGATAATGTGGCTCAAAAAATATTCAAAGGTTACCCAGTTTCTACAAAATAGAGTTCAAAATCTTTAGGATAAGGTTCATGGCCCTCTCCAGTTTCACCCCAGCCTAATTTTTGAAAAATGTTATCTCCTTCCACTTAGTTGAGGTGAAATTGAAGAGGGTCATGAATCTTATGCTTGGAAGTCTATTCCCTAGGGGAAAAAATGTACTTTTCCTATAGCCAAACCATTCCAAGAAAGCATCATACTTTCTTTTCTCAGGGCTTTGTTTGTGCTACTTCATTTTCCTATGATTCATTCATTCATTCATTCGTTCATTCATTCATGGCTGCTGAGCTCTCCATGATCTGTGTCTAGCTACCTTTCCAAACTCATTGTTCTTCCTCTCTATTCTATGGCACGTCATGCATGCTTCCATCTCGTGACCTTCGGACTTGCCAAGTTTTCTGCTTAGAACTTTCTTCCCTAGAGTATGACGTAACTCACTCTCTCACTTCATTCACACCTCTTCTCAAATGTTTGCCCCTCAAAGGGACCTTCCCTGATCAACCCATCCAAGATAGCACCCCCGGTCCCTCTCTAACCTCTTATTCTGATTTATTTTTCTGCATGGCACTTGCCATTACTAGAAATTTTGTCTATCTTCTGCCTTCGTTCTTATAGTTCATATATATTATTATAGTTCGTATATATTCATATATATTAACTATTTTAATGTTATAATCTCTTACTATGAAAACAAATCCAATGAAATGTAAGTGTCATGAGGACACAGACTTTTTGATTTGGTTCACTGCTCTTTCTTAATGCCTAGAATGACTCCTGGCATATAGTAAGCATTTAATAAAAGCTAAATAAGTAACTCAGCAAATATATTGCGCTTTGTATTGTCCCAAGCATTCTCCAAGGATAGGAAAAAGATAAATAAGATTGTGGTTAAGACAAGTATGTAAAAATTACTGTGTAGTGTGACGCACGTCATAGCAGAGGCAAACTAGAGGTGGATTCTTAAAGGACAGAGGAAGGTAGGTAATCTCTGTGGCTAGAAATCAGGGATTGCTTCAAAGATTACCCCTTACTCCTTCTTCATGATGACTCAAATGTCAGCCCCTCTGGGAAATCACTGTATTCTGATTCCCCAAGCTCATCAGCCCACCTCCTAAGCCCCCTCTTGACATTACTTCCCATGTCCCATCCAAACCATATTTATCACTTCTTTATATTCTTATATTTTTTGTTCATAGAACTGATGGAACATTTCACACATATAGGTATCTCTTGCTATCTGAATTCTCACCACCCGTATGTTTGCCCAGATGAATGCAAACATTTTTTTACACAGAGTTTACTGTATATATTACAAATCTACTTTATTAAATATGCCTGACACACTAGTGAAAATGTTAAAAGTACACAGTATTGTAAGCAAGAGGACGTGTCTTACCTGGCTCTCCACCTTCCCTTTGTTTAAACCTGTTATAATCATCTTCCCCACATTTTAAGGGAAAATGTTTTTTTAGAAAGTGGAAAAGGCTGTAGAGAAATGAGATGAATCTAAGAGCTCAAGAACAGCCATATATCTGAAGGAAGATAGAAATGTGAACGTGTATATCAAAACAAAATCTTGGCCATGCATGTGTCACCATTACCGCATAAGAATTTTTCTAAGTATTGTTGGCTTTAGAAAGTTTCATCATGTTACCCAAGCACTACACATTATCTTTTGACAACTAGAGATTTCTTGGTGTAATAGATTAATAGTTTTGGTGTGTTACCTTTGAACAGCATGTTAAAATAGAAGGCACTGAATATCCTCAAGGACTAGAAAAGAATTAAGGAAGAAGGGAATTGATTCAGTGAAGGAATGGAATTCACAAGTCCACTATAGGCCAAAAGATTTAAGTGTATGTAACACCGCATAATTTGACAATCATAGGTGAAACAATTTCCACTTATAGTGAGGTTGCAATTAAACGGTTTATTCTACAGATAAATTTCAATGGTAAACAGGAATAATGATGCAAACGTAGAGAATGGACTTGAGGACACGGGGAGGGGGAAGGGTAAACTGGGACGAAGTGAGAGAGTGGCATGGACATATATACACTACCAAATGTAAAATAGATAGCTAGTGGGAAGCAGCCGCATAGCACAGGGAGATCAGCTCGGTGCTTTGTGACCCCCTAGAGGGGTGGGATAGGGAGGGTTGGAGGGAGACGCAAGAGGGAGGAGATATGGGGATATATGTACACGTATAGCTGATTCACTTTGTTATAAAGCAGAAACTAACACACCATTGTAAAGCAATTATACTCCAATAACTATGTTAAAAAATGCAAAAAAAATTTTTTTCAACGGTAATAAAAGTGTCACATTCATTTCAAAAGAAGAGGAAAAATTTCAAGGACATTCAAATATGTTCAAAGATAGGATTTCAGATGGATATTGTGAAGACATTAAACTAATACCTTTGAAAACCACAAGGCCCTTAGAGAAACGGTGAAGAGTGAATTACATTACATACAAATCATAAAGTGATAAAGAAAATATTTAACTACTTGAGGTGGAGCTATTAAAGTCGATCAAAGTATACAAAAGAAGTATACAAAGAAGAAAAATCTTGCAAACAAGATTATATTGATAGTAGACCAAGTTCTTAGACATTCTTTTAGTGCTGTGATTACAGTACTAATATCTTAGTGTTTTTTTTGCCTTCCATAACATGTCACTTTTATAACCTATGGATCAATGTACCATCTCAACATGCAATATCTTGTGCAGAGGTCTGATGCAGGTAACACAGCTTTGATGGAGAATTTATGAGAGATATTTGGTATCTTCATTGGCCTGGATTCTTAGAAAACAAAGTTGAGGCACAGATTAAGTGCTAATATTTTTAATGGTTATGCAATACCAGGGCAGCATGAGTCAGGGAAAAGGGAAGTAAGACAGTGAACAATCTAAAGGAATACAGGTAAAGTATTACCATGCTAGCCACTGATGTAAACTGTGTTACAAGAAGACACATGCAGTTGCTAGGTAGGATCCTTTAGGACACATTATGTAACATGATAAGACAGGACTTTAGGCTCTACAGAGAAAACTTGTCTGGGAGTCATCCCCTGGAAAGAGGAAGGGAACTAAAATTTATTTTTCTACGTCCTTCCCATCCCTTGTCTCCCAGTGGGCTCTGAGTTTCATCACCTGTCCTAATCATATGTCTTATATCTTTATCAAGCGTTAACTTTTTATTAAGACATGTGATTGGTTGACATCAAGGAGAAGAATGATGTAGCCCATGAGTGGCAGGAAGTGCTGAGTGAAAATGAGGAGGCACGTGAGATGTGTCCTACACAACATCAAAAAGACTCAGGTTCATCAGGCAGGGTGGAAGATAAGAATCAGAATAAGGAGTGAACATTACAGGAAGCTGGTTTGGCCATTTCTTGCTGACTTGCAAGGTTTTGAAGAAATGGTGCAAAGCAAAAATCTTAGACCATGCTAAAGAAGTTGGGTTTAGTGGACCGTGAAGATACTGAAAACGATAAAGATATTGTTAGCATCACAGGGACAGAACTTCTACCTAAAGAACTCATTCAAGTCAGTGCTCATCATTGGTTGTCTACTGGGGAAAGAGGAAGAGGAGGAGCCATGAATATTCAAAGCCCAAACTTTAAAAGAACAGAACAATCGCCATTGCAAGTGAATGTGGCCAGCACGTGTGTAGAAGCATCCTACGCGAAAACGCAGTCATTGGGACTTCCCTGGTGGCGCAGCGGTTGAGAGTCCGCTTGCCGATGCAGGGGACATGGGTTCGCGCCCCAGTCCGGGAAGATCCCACATGCCGCGGGGCCGCTGGGCCCGTGAGCCAATGGCCGTTGTGCCTGCGCGTCCGGAGCCTGTGCTCCGCAACGGGAGAGGCCACAACAGTGAGAGGCCCGCGTACCGCAAAAAAAAAAAACCCAAAAAACAAAAACGCAGTCATCGGCACAGTCACAGGGTTTCAGGAGCCATCCATATCAATAGCTGTCAATTTTGAGTTGGTTGTTTTGTGCCACTGTTTCATCTAAGACTTCAGACAGTGGTTCATAGTTGCATGCTTCCAGTGTCCCCAATGTCAAGAAGGACATAGTCTGTCCACAATTCCCTGGCCCTGGACATAGATAAACCTGTCATAATCTGTTCCACCACTCCTCCCCCAGCACATTCCTTCACCTTCACTCACCACCAAATAGCAATGGTGACCACACCTCCATTTCTCTCTGCTCCTCACACCACCAACCTCACAATTCTTCAATCAGTAAGTAATTACTTTAAAATGGACTCGTTTGATTTTGCTAATTGTTATTTGAATTCATTGTGTAACTTTAACAAAGTTGTTTCTCTACATTGTACTGCATGTCATTTCAGAAGGAAATTATAAGCCATGTCTGATACTGCACATTATTATTGAATTGTGGGTTCAAACCTATACACTAATGACTGAGTAATTTTTAGATAATTAGATTGGTAGTTTTTTAAATGCTTTATATCATGCAAGAAATCTCTTAGAGTTTGTATTTAAAACTGTGATAGGGTATTTGAAGAAATAGGATGCACTGGTAATGTATTACTTTTAACATTTAAAACAATGAAATAAAATATAAGCTCTATTTACCAAAACCTTATGCAACACACCAAAAATGTATTTGATTACCATATGATCCAGCAATTGCACTCCTTCATATTTATCCAGAGGGGGTTGAAAACCTATGTCCAAATGAAAACCTGCACATGGATGTTTATGGCGGCTTATTCATAATTGTCAAAACTTGGAGGAAACCATGATGACCTTCAGTAGGTGAATGACTAAACTGTGGTACATCCAGACTATGGAATATTATCCAACTCTAAAAAGAGAGCCATGAAAACACATGAAGGAAACTTAAGTGAAAGAAACCAATCTGGAAAAGCTACATACTGTATGATTCCAACGATATAACATTCTGGAAAAGGCAAAACTATGGAGACAGTAAAAAAAATCAGTGGTTGCCAGGGGTTGAGGAGGTGGGTGATAAATGGGCAGAGCACAGAAGATTTTTATGACAGTGAAAATACTCTATATGATTCCATAATGATGGATACATTTGTCCAAACCCATAGAATGTACAACACAAAGAGTGAACCTTAATGTAAACTATGGTCTTTGAGTGATTATGATGTGTCAGTGTAGGCTCATCAGTTGTAATGAATGTACCACTCTGATGGGGGATGTTGATAATGGGGGAGGTTATGCATGGGGGTAGGCAGGGGATATATGAGAAATCTCTGTACCTTCTCCTCAGTTTTGCAGTGAATCTAAAACTGCTAGAAATCTGAATAAAAAAGCTTTTTAAATATAAAAAAGCATACAATTTAGATAACAAAGGATTCCATATATGTGTATGTATGACTCATATACATATTTGTGCTTATATACATGTATATATAAATATATATGCACTTATGTATGTGTACATAAATATATGTGTGGTTTTTTGTGTATATGTATACATACATCTCTTTTCACCATCCTGAGGTGAAAAGAATCAGAGCTATGGAGGCAGACAGATCCAGCACTGAGTTCCAGCTTCCTCACACACTGGCTGACCGCCCCCCCAACCCCGTTCTTAAGTCATAAAATGGCTCTGCAATATTACGTCTACCTAGTAATTTTTCCATAAGGATTAAAGTAGTAAAGCATATAAATGCCCTAGCAAAAGGGCTAGCCGATAGTTTGGTGGTCAATAAATTTTAGCTTCCTCCTGTATATACTTATGACTCTCTCACTAAACTGTGAATTCCTTGAATCCAGGATTAGGGCACATTTATTTTTGTGTTTTCAGTACCTGCCACATACTAAGCCCTCAGTAAGTATTTGTTGAGTACAGGAGAAATAGGTATGAGGGCTATTAAGAACTAAAGTACTAGTCACTAAAGGATTTTGAAGAGCTTTCTGATTTCCTTCCCATCACATCTAAAGGAAACTTATTTTAAGGCTGTCTGTAATTTTTCAAGAAGATATTACAGAGAAAAGTTTTCCTTTTCTTGGGCTTTTCAAATTTATTTTCTATCTGACAGTTTTCTAAGTAAAAGTTACTGCTCTTTATGGAAGTTTTATTTAGAAGTGGCAATTTCTGTATCCTTTGAGAGAGAATGATCTGTTTTGCATTCCATAGGAATAGAATAAAATCAAATTTAAATGCAGACTAAGGGACTTCCCTGGTGGCACAGTGGTTAAGAATCCATCTGCCAATGCAGGGAACACGGGTTCAACCCCTGGTCCGGTAAGATCCCACATGCCGCAGAGCAACTAAGCCCATGGACCACAACTACTGAGCCTGCACTCTAGAGCCAGTGCTCCACTGCAATGAGAAGCCCGTGTACTGCAACGAAGTGTAGCCCTCGCTCGCTGCAACTAGAGAAAGCCCGTGCGCAGCAACGAAGACCCAACACCACCAAAAATAAATTAAATAAATAATTTTTTTAAAAAAATGCAGGCTAGATCTTGGAATTAAATAAAAATTTTCGGATTCAGTCTTTTACCTTTGCAATTCACTCATAGGGAAAAAAATGTTCTTATACTCAAAAGTTTATGTTATCAATTTTCATCATTATTATTTATTTTTAACAGAATAGACCTTTTATCCTTTTCCTATTTACTACCCTTTGGTGCATCTGGCTTCCCACTTGTTAAGAAAATGGGCAGAAGATGCTATTGAACTATCATATGTTTCCCAAACATAGGCCTTAATTTCAGTTGTACCCACGCAAGGACAAAAATAAAACCCTAGTAAATGTGAAACATCTGATCATCATAGCTTTGAGATTGGCCAGATCACAATCAACTGGAACTTCCTTCTACCTAATTTTAATTCCATTTGAGGATTTACCCATGATAATTTGGCCCAGGTCTCTTCACAAAGTAACATTATCTTCGAGCTTACAATTTCGTTAACCTCTTGTGATTAGAAAAGGGAGTATTTCAAAACTCCCACTTGATTACTCTGAACTGTGACGGTTTCCTTTGCATGGGTTAAGCTTGTCTTACATTTAACACGGCAAATTCAGTGTGACCAAAGCAACCTGATGCAAAGTCTTCACAGAAAAAATACCATGAAGGAGTTTTATTGAAATCATACTCTGCATCAGACTGGCAGAATTGTAATTTTTAAAATCAAAACTACTAAATAACTGAGAGACAGTTTTGACCAAATTCAAATCAAAGAATGAAGAATCATTTAAAAACCTACAAAATGCTGACTTACCTGATTGAATAAACATTAATAGCTTACTTCCTTAAAATCAGAGAATGAAAAATATTAAAATTAAACCTGGTAATAACTTTCTAAATCTGAGCTAGAGCTCAGAGTAATGAAATGGGAAGTTTGAAATATGTTTTCTAATCACAAGAGGTGAACAAAATTGCGAACTCTAAGATAATGTGGCTTTGTGAAGAGACCTACATCAAACTATCCTGAAATTAAAATCAGGTAGAAGCTTGAGTATCATTTTGCTAAGTCCTCATGCATTGTAGTATATCTAAAAGTTATCATATGTGATTTTAAATGTGATGTTTGTTTGATCATTAGAAGCAGAAGAAACATTTAAAACACGAAGTTCAGTAACTGGGGGGGATGTTTAGAACTCTTTTCTTTCACAGGTTTAGGCAAAGCTTGAATATAATTTTCTAGTTCTACCTTAAATACTTTCTGAAAATAACAATGATAAATACATAAAATAATTTTTTGAAGTTTTAGGATATGATATTTAGAGATTCTGTAAACTTCAATTAAAGTTCATACTTAAGCTGTTATGAAAAAAACCTTTTTGACTTTTCCACAATTAGAAATACGTACTCGGTGCAATTCTTGTAGCCCTAAGACCATAAGCTCCAAGAGGACAGAGCCATGTCTATTTTGTTTCTGGCTCTGTCCCCAACAAAGAGTGTAATGCTGGCTCATTTAATATACTTAACCAGTATTTGTTGAATGGATGAATACCGTAATTGTGTACATGTACTACTACAAACAGATCCCATTAATTTACTAATAATGGCTCCCATTTGTTCAGTCATTCAAAACGAACTTAACAAATATTTGTTTTGTTGTTTTGCGGTACGTGGGCCTCTCCAGTTGCGGAGCACAGGCTCCGGACGCGCAGGCTCAGCGGCCATGGCTCACGGGCCCATACGCTCCGCGGCACGCGGGATCCTCCCCGACCGGGGCATGAACCCGCGTCCCCTGCACCAGCAGGCAGACTCTCAACCACTGCGCCACCAGGGAAGCCCAACTTAACAAATATTTGTTGAGGGCTTCTATGTACCAGTGTCTGTTCTAGGCACTAGGGACACAGCTATGAACAAAGCAGACAAAAAGAAATCCTTGTCCCATGGTGCTTACCTTCTAGCAGGAGGAGACAACCGATCAATGCTATAACTAAGTAAAATACATAGCGGGTTAGTTAGTGATACGTATTTAGTAGAAAACTAAACAGGGAAGGCAGACAAAGGGTATCAAGTGGCAGGGAGAACTTTCTGGAATGTTTAAGGCACAGCAAGGGGAGGCCAGGGAGGCTGCAGCAGATAGAATCAGAGGCGGGTGGGGAGGTAAAACATGCCTTCCCTTAGGAAGCTTTTACTCTGAGTGAGATGAGGAGCCATTGGCAAGTGTTGAGCAGAGAAGTGAAACTATCCAACTTACATGACAACAGGATCAACCTGGCTGCCGTGTTGAGAACAGAATGAGGCAGAGCTGGAGCAGAAGCAGGGCGAACGGGGAGGAGGCTATGTCAGCAATCTGGCGAGGTGAGGATGCTTGAATTTGTTGTTCATCATGTGCCAGGTGGTGTGAGAACTGCTTTATGGGTTTAATATTTACATATTCTATTACCTAATCCCCACAAACTTCTGAGGTGAGTTATTATTTTGCCATTTTTTGGATCAGAAAACTGAGGCTAACAATGTTTGACTTGCCCAAAATCACCCAGCGAGCAGGTGGCAGATATAGGATCCAAACATAAGTCTGTCTGTTAATGACCCCACTGCCGTGCCACCCTAAGTTCTCATACATATTTATCAAAGGCTTAGTAATAATTAGCATTAGTATATCCAGAGATTATGAGAATACCCACTTTAGGGGTGAGGTGATATTAATAAGAAGAAACCAACCCATCCTTCCAGCTCTGTCCTCAGTTTCTCTGTGCTGGGAACCCCCTACACCAGCCAAACCAACTGACTTATCTCCCACATATTTCTTGAAGTTTCCCCATCTTAAAAATTTAGAATTTGAAGAAAACTTAGCCAGCCTGACACTCAAAATAGAAGCTCTGTCTACAGCAAGTCTGATAATTAGGTCTGTTCTCTGAATATTTCCAGGTGACAGATAAGGTGTTCATTGCTGGCTGTATCTGTTCATGTACTCATGTCAGACAGCACCTGGGGAATCCCAGAGGTTCTTGCAATCGATCTTGCAAAGAGTTGGCCACATTAAAAGTTTGGTTATAGCATTCATATTATAGAACATTTCTCATCAGCCAGGCCCCTTATTATAAAAACAAAACAAAACAAAGCAAAACCACACGGCGCTAAAGAAAACTAGGGCTTCCCGGTGGCTCAGTGGTTAAGAATCCACCTGCCAATGCAGGAGACAAGGGTTCAAGCCCTGGTCCGGGCAGATTCCACATGCCGCGGAGCAACTAGGCCCATGCGCCACAACTACTGAAGCCCGCGTGCCCTAGAGCCCGTGCTCCACGACGAGAGAAGTCACCACAGTGAGAAGCCTGCGCACCGCAACCAAGAGTAGCCCCCGCTCACCGCAACTAGAGAAAGCCCACGCCCAGCAATGAAGACCCAACGCAGCTATAAATAAATAAATAAATTTATTTCTTTTTTTAAAAAACAGAGAAGAAAAGAAAAAAGAAAACTGGGACTTAGGGTAAAAAAGAAACCAAAATCCTGCTTCTCTTGATATTAGAATGCTAGGATTTGTTGGCTTGAGGTCCCAAATTTGATATTTAAGTGTTAATTTTCACTTTTTGTCTGTAACTCATAAAGGAAGTCACTGTTTGAGGGACAGAAAATAGAACCATGAGTTATACTATTAGAGTCTCAGTCCTGCATTCACTACCACCCAGATAACAATAATAATATGTTAATAATAATAACCATCTTATTGCTGTGGACAATCTGTCTATTCTGTGGCCTGACACTTTAAATTCAACCCCAGGCAATGGACTAGGATGGAGGAGAAAAGAAAATCACAGTAGATAGGACACTTTGAGAAGTCTGCCTGTTGACCTGGCACTGTGGGTGCCTGGATGGGGATAAACAAACCCTCAGCTATTAAAACCATTATCTCAGAGTTTGGTAAAAACACAACACACGGGGTAAGAGTCAGGAGATATGACGAGACTGTTTTCGGCTCTTCCACTTTTTATAGTGCTTCAGATAGTGACAGTGGACTTATGGTTATAAAAGCCCCCTCATTTCTTTAAAATTCCATCTTGTTCCATTCCCTGGCTCCAATGCCTGAATGCCAAAAACTTTGGAAGAACAGGATTAGAGCATAATTAACTGGCGAAGTTTAACACAAAAACTTGGAACAATTGCCTCCTTTCTAGCCGCACAAGTGACTTTAGAAAACCCAAGTCTACTACTCATTGCCTTAATTCCTGCACATATGAAGTTAAAATTAAAGCATATCTGCTTACACCTAAGGATCTTTTAAAAGTCAATTTTACACTTTCCCTGTGTATTAGCACAAAAAGTTTCAGGCATACTGAACAGAACTGAGCCCTGACTAGAAGTCTAAGTTACTAAAATAAAGAGCTTTGTATGGTGGCTTCTCACATTATTAACACAACGACGTCGTCTAACAACTCTTTCCTTGAAACTTCATTCCAGGCTACTGCCTGAGTCATAAGTAAAAACAGAGTATGGTCCTCAGGCCAGCTCTGAGGCAACTTCTCTAGAACAGGATGTGCTTCTTCCTTGAGGTGACAGGTTACATACTGCAAGTTTTTTTCAACCCTATTGAAAACATCTCATTTGCTGCCAAGCTATATGTAAGGGAAAGAAGCACGGTCTGCCCTCAGAGGCTCCCTGGAGACTGAAACCAGAGAATAGCCGGACATACACGCAGTATGAAAAGCCTAAATTAAACAATGGCTTTACAAGAGCACCTTCCCATGTGACTTTGAATCAGAGTAAAGGGAAGTTCACGAAATCAAAGCAGTAAAAGGGATCTTTATTTGGAAAGTACTCATTAACTCAGCAAAGCAAAGCTTTAAGAATTAGATCTGTGAGGAAAATCCTCCTGGCAATGAAACCAGGGCTTTGATTTCTACTGGCTCATAAAATAAATAATAATATCCACTTACAGTTCTATATTACCTTTCAATTTACAAAGTGCTTTCCCATACTTTATTTTATCTTCACAACATTCTTGTGAGGTATTGAGTTATGATTATTCTTTCGTGGGTTAGGAAATTGAGGCTCGGTGAGCAGACAGGATTTCCTCAAGGTCACATAGTTATTAAGAAGCAAAGCCCAAACTGAAATGTTGGTCTCCAGACTCCCACTTCGCAGCTCTTGCTCTGTAAAGGTAGTAAGCTATAATTCCAGATTATCGTATCTAGTTATAGTTAACTGGGGAAATTCTAAAAGGCCACTGGTTACCCAATAGCTTGAAAAAAATAGGCCAGAATTGGAAGAAAGCAGACTTACAAACTGCTTTATGTATGTTCCCTGTGACAATGGCAAGAATCCAAGGTACATTTTGAGGTCAAACAAAACTAAAATAAACTTTATTTTTGAACTTCATAATAGTGATATCAAAGGCTGAAACTACTGCATCAGAAGTTCTGCCAGTTGAAAAAAAGAAAAGTTCCCTGACTAATTTATAAACTTTAAAAGGTTTTCTAAGGTTCTCTCTCAAGTGAATTAAACACTGATTTGACGGTGAAAATACTTGAAACTGACTTTTGTACCTGGAGTTGGGTCTTCTCTCTTTCTTTCTCTCTCTCTTTCTTTCTTTCTTTCTAACAAACTTGAGACAGCGTTAGACAGAGAACTATGGCAGAAGGGCAATGCTTTGGTGACCAGGGAGGCTGGCCTTTGAATCCTGGCTCCAGCTGAGTGACCTGACCAGTCTATTTAACTACTGAGGGCTTTATCTATAAAATGGAAGCAAAACTATTATTGTTTGGTGGCTTAGTCAGCCAGGGCCATGCTATGACAGAATACCCCAGAGTTAATGGCCTGAACAGCACACAGTTGTTTTCTCACAGTTCTGGAGGCTGGGAAGTCGAAGATCAAGGTGCCAGTGAGGTTGGTTCTTGGTGAGGACCCTCTTCCTGGCTTGTAGATGGTCACCTTCTGGTTGTGTGCTCACATGACCTTTTCTGGGCATGTGTGCACAGAGACAGGAAGGAAGTGAACTCTCTGGTGTCCCTTCTTACAAGGGCACTAGTCTTATCACGCGACCTCACCCCCATGACTTCATCTAAACCTACTTACCTTCCAAACGCCCCACCTTCTAATGCCATCACACTGGGGGTTAGGACTTCAACATACACTTTTGGGGAAAACAATCATTCAGTCCATAGTACATGATTCCCACCCTAGTATCAAAGCAGACTAGAAAAATAAGGCATTTAGAAAGAAAGAAGCAGTACTGTTAATTTATTTATTATTATTATTATTTGCGGTATGGGGGCCTCTCACTGTTGTGGCCTCTCCTGTTGCAGAGCACAGGCTCTGGACGCGCAGGCTCAGCGGCCATGGCTCACGGGCCCAGCCGCTCCGCGGCATGTGGGATCTTCCCGGACCGGGGCACGAACCCGTGTCCCCTGCATCGGCCGGCGGACTCTCAACCACTGCGCCACCAGGGAAGCCCGCAGTACTGTTAATTAAGTAGGAGCACAAAATAGTGGAGACCACTGATGCCCAGAGCCCCTGGGTCACTAACGTTAGTCACAATCTGTTAGGTAGACTTTCTGAAACAATCGAGAACATAGATGAGGATGCTAGGAGAAAATGCTGTACTTGGGATCCCAATCATGACTGGCTGCCCACAACCTATTTTCAGAGAGTCCATCCTGTTTGTACCAAATGAAACCCACCACCTTAGCTGCCAGGAGGAGAAACCACCCATAATTCAGGTGAGCAAATCAGATTCTCCAACCAGGGAATGAAGCATTAGGCTTAACAGTTGAAATAGTGAGATAACAGTTGGTTGGGGAGAGGGTCGAGAGACACATTGACAGGTATAGAACCAAAGTCAGGCCTGGACCCATTTAAGCAAAAGCTACTATGTCCAAACAGAAGCGAAGAAGGAGCAGAGCAGCCATGAGGAAGGTGGCAAATCTGCAAGGCAGATCTGAGCAGCTGGGCAAAGAAAAGTAGAATCAGGAGGTCAGTCATTCAATGAGAGAAGATAATAGACTCAGGCACCGATTTTGCAATCACGGGGCCTCCTAAAGCCTGGTCGTACTTTTTTCCAGACTCCAAGTATTTCCGAGATTCCTTGGTATCCTTTCACTAAATTCTCTTTTTACCAGAAATAGTCTGAATGGCTTTCTGTCTCTTGCAACCAAAAAGCCTTAAACATAATAAATACAATCAATCCATCCATCAGACAGATTAATTTGATACAAATTAATTTAATACAAATCCATGTGAAAATGCTAAAGCACAACGAAAGAGCCACACAGGTGAGGGCTGGGAAAAACCAGAGTGAATGTGCAATCAGAGCTGGGTGAGGTTACAGAGAACCCTCCCTAAAGACATGAACTTAACCAAGTATGGAAAGTAGGGAGATGCTGTGCTTGCAGTGAGACAGGCATTTATCTAGGAAAATATCTGCAAAGAGACATAAACAGCAAACCACTGAAGGTGAGTTCGAAAGCAAGCTAATACAATAGGCTGCTCTTTCAAAGAAATAATATTTTAAAAAATTAATTTCATTTTGAATATATTGATATCTTCTAATGAACATTTTAAAATTATTAGATTGCTTTGAAACTCACATTTTCTTCAATTCAATAGAAGTACTATTTTATTAGTTTTGCTGTTTTTAAGTCCAAAATCATGTGTGTCTTTAGTTTGTGGTCAGCTGCTAACTATCAATTTTCAGTGAATTAAGTCTCAAGTTCTGTTTATGAGACTTACAGAAATCTCCTAGTTCTTGGCTTGATTATGAAAGGGAAGAACTTTTCTTAGGCTAAGTGTTCAACAGGTTTTAATGCTATGACTTAACAACTTGCTATTAATCATCAATTCTAACATTTGTAAGTGTTAAGACCCTTTGACATAAAAAGGTATCTGTATTATTTGCTTTAAATTCCAACATTTGCTTTAGTCTCAAGAAACTCTAAGCACCTCTTATTAGGAGACTGTCACAATGGATTATCTGAAAAAGCATATGAGAGTTTTAGAGCCCTGACCTTGTTTGACACAAATGTTATGTGTCACCAGCATGACCAGAGAAGCGTCAAATCAATCAATAATTACTGGCAAAGAAAGGACAGGTGACTCTAATGGGAATGACAGAAAATGGATGGGAACAGCTGTTCTATGACAGAGTCTTTCCCTTTAGGCACAGCACAAAAAAAATCTTAAAAGTGTTAAGAAAGGCCAAATACAACTGCTTATATCTTGCTATCATATTTTGGGGCGAAAAGTTCAAACTTATTAGCTTAGTACTTGAGGCCATTTGTCTCTTCCACAAATATTTATTGAGCTCCTATTATGTGCCACGCTCTGGATATATATTGCCGAATGAAAGAATTCCTCTTTGTGGCACTTATGACCTAGGGAGGACCCCTTACATACAATTGCTTCAGTGTGTCATCTGCATTCATGCCTCCGTGCCTTCTGCTACACTGTCACTCCTCCACGGAGGATGTTCCCAACACACAAACCACATATACACACGTGTGAGGGCACCCACACAAGCACACATTCTTCGTGTAGCTCTCTCTTACTCCTCCAACTTCAAATATCACCTACACCAGGAAGTTTTTTCCTAATTTCCGTTTCTTTCTTGATTTAAATATCCTACCCCCTGTGCTCCCATATATCCTGTTCACATACTTATCAAAGCATTCATTATAATGCATAATCTGCTATCTTTGCTGATTTATTGTGGGTCTCCCCTATAAAGATGGGGGCCTAGATCTAGCATGATACTTGATAGACAGTGGGTGCCCTGTAAATGTTTCTTAAATGAATAAATAAATGAACTACTAAGAAGCAGGGGTGGCAGATGGGCTAAGAAAGGAAATGATCTTGGACATTGAAAACAATAGTTTTAGTCAAAATCAAAAAGATTTTGACATGTGAACAGGAAGAAAGGACTAATCATCTTATATTGTCTTAAGAGATTGGGAACAGATTCTATTTAATACCAGAATCTCTTACAGATATTACAGCCTGCCCTACACCAATTCAGCACTTCAATTTAACCAAAGTCTGTGACTATAGTCAGTATGCTTTGATACTGATTAATCTAACACACATGGCAAGTACAAACAGACATACACACATACACACACACACGCACACGCACACACACACACACAGTACAAGTCTCCTTAAGGTGAATTCATCAGCTTACCAGTTGGGGCACAGCACACACAAGGTGTCACGTGACAGATATTCTACCGGGAATTAATAAATAAATCCTTTAATTTCAGGAAAAAAATCCATTTTTATAGTTCCACAAGTGTGAAATTTTAGCAGATGGTGCTAAATAACTTATCACATCTCTGGGGCCTGGCTTATGCCACATCATGTTGGACCATAGCTAAACAGCCTGGCCTCCTGATTTAAATTCAACCCAGGGATATATTTGGCATCTCTGTGACATTGAGTGAAAGGCTTTAATGCATGCTCAAGTTGCTGTTACACAACCTGAACCAGAAGTGAGCTAGAGAAGACATGTAACATTCTGTCACTTGCAGTGGAGCAACTGGGAGAAGAAAACTCTGCTTCACCATCTTAATGCGCCCTCTGCAGACTCCCAGCTTTTTGGATTTGGATCATGGGCCATTACCATGAAAGGGGTAAAGGAGATTGAGAGCGTGCCTCTCCACAATTGAAAGCAAGGAGGGAAGAGTCCAAAGATCACAAAGCCTCCAGCAGAGATTGGCAGGTGGAGAAAGGCGATGGGCTCTTTAAACCCGGGCTTCTTAGTCTATGTACCAAAAGATTAGGACGTGACTAGGACACAGGTCATGGCACATGCCACTTACCACCAGAGGCCAACAACATCCAACTAAACTGGTCTATGTTCAATGGACGAGCCCACTGATCACACACCTAGAATCAGGACAATGTCAAATTGCTTTTCTGAATGCTTGCTCTCAGTTTCCATACTTGCTTTATTCCAGACAGATAATGAATAGTCCCATGCCAGTCTAATAGTCAGTCTGAAGGCTACCCTTTTGGTAGCATTTGTCTGAAACTCTTGAGTTTTCCTCTCTGCCTTTTAGGTTCACTGGCAAGGACCAAGCAAGGTGGTTGAAGGTGAATGGTGGTGACTTGTTGATTGTTTGCTGGCAATGGTCAGCTTATGGAATTTAGTCTAATGGATGCTGAGAGCAAAAGATATTCAACAAGGGATTGACTTTAAAAATGGACTGCTTAGAACTCCCAAATGAGCAGGGAAGCAGACCTGCTTGTTTGCCACAGCTATGGCCCTTTTTTAAGGATGTTATCTAGATAGAGAGTTATTAAGGAGGACAAAACAAAAAAATACGAGTCCAACTGAGAAAGCATCTTTACCAGGATGTGTGAAGGCGACAGGGGTGATGTCAGAGGTGGCAGGAAGTTTGCCTCTCTCTGCATTGTTTATCTTCCTCCCTCTCTGAGCCTTCAGGCTCCTGAATTCAAATGCTACAGATAATAATTACGGATTCCCAGCATTTGAAGGAATACTATGGAGAAAATAGACTTAACATGGGTTTTTCAGCCTATCCTAACTCCCTGCTAAAATACCTAGGATGATATAGAAAATGACCAAAGACAAAAGTTACTGTTATAAAGCAGAAACTAATACACCATTGTAAAGCAGTTATACTCCAATAAAGATGTTAAAAAAAAAAAAAAGTTACTGTATCTCCAAAACTAAATCTGGTAGCCTATCATAAGAATCTGTTGGGGATTCCTATCAAGTCTAACAATGGAGCTGAATTTTAAGAAATTCAAGAGCCTATCCATCCTTCATCTGTTGAAAGAGAACATCTCAGCCACCTAAAACTATGAAGAAAAATATAAGAGGAGTCCTTAGAAGTCCTCTTTGTTCTTCTTCCAACCTCTTCACCCTGACTTAAAGATACAGAGACTGCAGTCCTGCTACTGGATGGCACTTAGGGGCAGCCAGAATCCATCAGCTCTTCACTCAGCAGCATCCTAAAGCCATTTGGAAACTAATTCCAAGAGAATAATAGGGTGAAGACTCTAAAGTTAATGGGTACATACAGAAGGCATTCTAGCCATTGTTCTTGGCATTGTAGATTTACAAGTACTCTGTTCCAACTCAAAAAATTCTCAAAATAAGGTTCACAGAAGAGTAGCACCATGAAATGCCTTTCCAGAAGGTTTGTGAACAAAGAATTTGAGGCAAGGATGCATAACCCCTCCGTGGGTAGTCACAGTACCCCTAACAGTTTTGAGATATCCTGCAGGAAAAAACCATGTTTAAATGTGTATCCATCATTGGCTAACTTCTTTTGCCTAGATACAAACTTACTAACATAACTCTTAATATTCTACATAACAAGTATTTTGCAGAAAACATTGAGGAAAGCTTGTTCACATCGGAGAAGCAGAAAGTAGAAGTAAAACCAGATCCCTTTTCTGTACACAGAGATGCCCTAGATGAATGCCTGGCTGATCGGGAAAAGGGGACAAGAAGACTTGCCCATCAATTACCTAATGTAATCAAATTATTCTCCAGTTTTGATCCTAGGAGAGAATTCATCCAGCACTGACGGTGTCAGTGAGGAAAGACAAAGACAATCTACAAACCCTGAATGATCACAAACACTGAGTTGAAAAAGAGATTTGTCTCTATTCCAGGATGAATAAAGAAAGAAACTTAAGTCTATAAATTAGTGCAGAAATAGGAAAAAGGAACGTCATCTGGAAGACTCCAAAGAGCATTCTCTAGAAATAATTCTATGTGTCAATATTCTAAATTTTTAAGTAACAGTGAGACCACAATTTCAATCAAATGGCAGTATAAAACTTACAAACAAGCCTAAATAGACTTAATTTACCCGAAATAAAATGAAATCTTTATTTTAAAAACTAGTCCTAAGAAAAATTCTCCAGACTTAACCTATTTTATGGTTGCATTCTTTTAAGAAATAATATAAAACAATTCCAGGATACATAAAAAGACACAAATCCTCCTCATTTACTTTACAAGGCGGGCATAATCCTGACACTAAAACCACACACACACACACACACACACACACACACACACACACACACACACACACTACTGCTGATACTGATGGTTACTGACAATCATCAGAATAAGAGTGAATGCAAAACTCCTCAATAAAATTCAAATATGTATTAAAGGCATAATCCAGAATGAAAAAGTAGGATTTACGCCAGGCACACAAGGACTGATGTAATGCTAATACCCAATGATTGGCAAAGAGCAGTAAAATTAAAACTCTAGTACCATGTGTGAAGAGTGGGATCATAAGGTCCCTTCCTGCCCTGTTTCAAAGAAGCAGTTAGGGCCTCAGTGACTCATTTCCAAAGTTTTCTTCAGAGGGGAAGACAGAAGCTCCTTGAAGACAAAGCTGCTTCTTGGTTTTGGGGAAAGCCCAAGTTCACTGAGGCAAAGATGATGGACTTCTCAGAGAGGGAGAAGTGTCCTTGAGGACAGAAGGAGAAGGGGGACATTGACTGCATTACCATGGAAGGAGGTAGGTGTCAAACAGTCAGAGGCAGTGGGGACCAGTGGACCGCCAGTGTGGTTCCCCAGGGAGACAGCAGATTAGGGTTGTAGGCAACATGAAGGGAGCTGGGCCGTCAGCAAGGGGCTCTAACCAAACCCAGGTCTCCTGTGCATGAAAAGTGAAACAAAAGCAGCACATGAAGAAGCCATGACAGCTGGGACACTCGGAAGTTCTAAGGTAGATTGAGGACAAAAGAGGACTGTCCTCCAATGCACCATCATTGCCTGAAGAGTTGTTGCAACACTTCCCCCAGGGCTGTAGTGGGAAAGCAAGATCCACAAGAGACACATTCATTCCAGTGAGTCAAAATCATTTATTTACTTACAAATATTTATTATGTACCAGGTGCTAGAGATACAGCAGGGACAAACAGACACATCTAGCACTCAGGAGCTTACATTCTAGGTTGAGGAGATAGCAATAAACAATTAATAAGAAAGTCAATTATATAGTATGTTAGAAGTTGCAAAAATGCTGTGGAATAAAGAATGAAGAAGATGGGTTAGAGGCTATTGTAATCTAGTCAAGAAAACATGGTAGTAGCTGCAGAGGTGATAAGTGGTCAGATTCCAGATATATTCTGAAGGTAAGGCCAACATGACTTCCTGACAGACTGGATGTGGGGTGTGAGGCAAAAAGAGTAGTCAAGAATGACTCCAGATTTTTCCCTTGGAGCAACTGCAAAGATGGAACTGCCATCAGCTGGTTTGGGAAAGACTGATCTGGGTAGAGCAGATTGGGAGGCAGATTTGAAGAGATCCAGATCTCTTTTTCTTAACATACCACATATCAGTTTTCTTTTTAACACCCAAGTAGAGTGTTGACACCTACCTCCTTCCATGGTAATGCAGTGGTTTAAGTTAACTTTGAAAAGGAAGGCAGGGCGGGAGGGGAAAAGAAGGGGAGGGAGCAATAAATGTGCTTTTAACACAACAAGTTTTTGGGTCAAAATCTTTGGACCGAAATTTTATTCCACTACTTTATTATCAGCAACGTATAGTGTGATATTCTAAGGTTTGTACAGAATTTAGCCAGGAGGATGTTGGGAGCTGTCAGGGAAATTTCACAGAGAAAACGACATTTAAACTGGGCTTAGATGGATATATATGAGCTCAGAAGCTAAGAAGAAAAGCAGGAATGTAAACATGAAACTTCGAAGTGTAATAGTAGGTAACCCCGTGTGACCAGAACCTTCCATAGATGAAATAGAATGACTGCAGATGAAGCTGGGAGAGTAGGCTGCATCAGATTTGGAAGACCTTGTATGAGGTGCTAAGAAATTCAACTTATTTTGCATGAGTTTGTGTAACAGCAACTGAGAACAGAACGAAAAACAAAGACAAAGCCATGGCCGTGGAAATGTAGTTGTTGAGTTTTTAATAGGTGAAATAGAATGATTCTGTGCTTTAAAGCCTGAGTATTTGCAGACAGACTAAGGAGTTACAGCAAAGTATTGCATATTTACTATAGCACTGAGCAGTTCAGATCTAGTGATATCAAAGAAAAAGTATACCCAAGACAGGAAAGAGACAGTATTCTAAGCAAACCTGACTAATGATTCAACTCCCGTTCAAGGGAAGAGCAATGGGGAGATGCCCCAGGATCGTGCTTTAGTCCTACCTATAATTCTTTGTATTTACTCTGTGTCTATGCTTAAATTAACTGATAAGAGATTGTTAATGTTAATTTCTTAGTGTGCATTTAGTTCTTCCCAACTAATCCTTTTTTAATCAGTAGTATTGCATTAAAAACACTTTGGTTATCATTAAAGGTGCTTGAACCGTAAAAACGCAACTGATGGCTGCATTCAAAGTAAACTGTTGAATGGACCAATTAAACAAGCTCCTAATAAAGAGATAAATCACATCTAAGATATGCACAACTTTATGGATATTTCTCCTTTAAGCCCTCAGGTCCTATAACTATAAGGGATACCTCCCAGCTTGCCAGCTATTTGCTGTGCGCTGAAGACGAGACGGCTCAGACAACCAGACCCATTTTTCCTTAGGTTATGGGAATGGGATTAGGATTAATTTGCCCTTCCCTGTTGACCGCATGCTTCTTTTTTTTTTTTAATTTTTATTGGAGTATATTTGATTTACAATGTTGTGTTAGTTTCTGCCGTACAGCAAAGTGAATCAGTTATGCATATACATCTATCCACTCTTTTTTAGATTCTTTTCCCATATAGGTCATTACAGAGTACTGAGTAGAGTTCCCTGTGCTATACAGTAGGTTCTTATTAGTTATCTATTTTATATGTAGTAGTGTGTATATGTCAATCCCAATCTCCCAATTTGTCCCTCCCACACCTTCCCCCATGGTAATCATAAATTTGTTTTCTACATCTGTGACTCTATTTCTGTTTTGTAAATAAATCCATTTGTACCATTTTTTTAAGATTTCACATATAAATGCTATCTACCTGAAAAAGAATTCAGGGTAATAATAGTAAAGACGATCCAAAATCTCAGAAAAAAATGGAGGCATAGACTGGGTGGATATTTACAAGAAATGTTTAACAAAGAGATAGAAGATTTAAAGAACAAACAAACAAAGACGAACAACACAACAGAAGACCACATGCTTCTCAATTGTACATCTCATGTGGAGCCATTGGCAGGACCACGGAGACCTGATGCAAGGTTCAGGGACATACAGGTTCCCTATTATGAGCAGCACGAAGACTCATCGCCTGGACTCTGCAGTGCTCCCTGGGGTTGCTGCGTTACTGGTGCATTTTGAACATCGACATGCTCTGCATTCCACTTTTTTTATCAAAGCCCAGAAATCTTTTCCAAATAGCCTCAAGATTGCTCTCACTCTTGGACCTGGACATTTTCAATAATCAGTTTAATGCTTCAAATAATCTTCCTCTGTCCTTTGACATAGCCTTCTACTCCCACTTCAAAACCTGGATTGACCACCTTTTTTCCCTAGTGGAGCTAGGGAATATTTTTAGGCAAAACCTATCCAATATAAAATAGATGATCAACAAGGATGTATCGTATAGCACAGGTAATTGTAGCCATTATCTTGTAAAAACTTATAATGGAGCATAATCTGCAAAAATACTGAATCACTAAGCTTGTATACCTGAAACTGATATAATCTTATAAATCAACTATACCTCAATTTTAAAAATATATCCATTAAAACATATAAAGAGTGTATGGATGGCAAACCGTAAACATTTAGAGCAAACAGTGAAATGAAATACTATGTTACCATTTGTAGGTATAGTTTTAGGCAGCCCACAAAGTAATTAAATTTGGTAAAGTTTTATAAAAAGTCCTGAGTGTTTCACACCTCCAGGAGTAAAGCCATTCTTCAGAAAAATCCAGAACCATGAAACTGAGAGATCCTCCTTTTCTGGGCACTAGAATACCACTGGATTTAACCCAAAGCTCACACTGAGTCATCAGAGAACTGCACTTTCTTTCAAAAGAAATCAGACAAATTATTTTTACTTTGAAACTCCGGTGTGGGGTATGAATGTAAGGGAGACAAGTCTTCCTCTTTTGTTTTTCATCTTGTCATGAAATGAACATTCGGCGCTATGTATTCCCTCACACAATAAAGGCTAAAAGTTTAACCAGAGACTTAGTTATAAATGTATATCATCAACTCTAAGTTAATCAATGTTTAATTATGTAAGTTGATGAATTTTTCAGACCCAGCCTCAACTAAAATTTCTCCTTTTATTTTTTATATTCCACTTTATATTCTGCAATGAGGATATATTCTTTTATCTCCCCAGCACCTTTTCCTTTTTGGTGAGCTCCACCTTCACTCCTATTTCCACCTTCTTTCAGGAAATACTCCTCCCCCACTCCACCACATGGTCCAGGTGAGAAATGCCAGTTACAGCATCACATCCACTGGTCAGAGAGGCTGCGTGTGACCTGAACTGGACCTTCCCTAAACTTCTACAAATTGAGATTTAACCAAAAGGGACAATCCCTCTCTGGTATCAAGGCCTAGGAGCTGAACCTGAGAGGTGGTGACCTCTTGGAGGAGGGCTGTAGGAAAACATGTTGAAAGGAGTAGAAATGAAAGCTAGAAGACAGAGAGACTTGAAGAAACCTGAGTCCCTGTTTCCAATGATTCTGGAGACCCAGTTATATCCTTGCCCTTCCCTTTTGCCTAAGTTAGTTCAGGTTGCATTTCTGTTACTTGTTTGCAAAGGGTCCTACTTAATATGCACTCTCTCATAATTCCTCCATTAATAAGGGTGGAATAATCTTAACCCTGGTCAATCTTTCATTTTGAGTCACTATTGTCCAAATCAGAAAAGAATTTGCTAGATCTGAAATTTTTCAGAATTTTTCATGAAAACCTGGATTTTGGATCACCTTTGCAGAAAGAAAGAAAAAGATTTCTGTCCTAGGACAAATAGAAAATACTTTATGGGGGTGCCTTTCTCCCTCGTCTCCAAGCAGTGTTCTTAAAATCAAATTAGTATTTTATTACCTGCCTCTCCCAGACCAGAGCTGATAGAATCAAGCAATTCTTGACAAAGACCAAGGTCAAGCTCATTTTGTTTCCGACTCAATGATGTTCTTTCAAAGCCTTGGTACATTCCTCTTGTGATAAATATTCTTAGATTTGTGCAAGAGAATTTGTTGGGAAAAAAATAAATCCTGGCCCTGAATTTGAACCTGAACTAATCATCAGGCAGTCTATAAAGCAAAGTGTAATAAGATAAATTCAGCATACCAATATTTTTCAGCATCATTATCCTAACTGGCCAGTGAGCTCTGTGGATGGTTTTAAGCTGTTTGGCTGGTTTTTTTTCTGGGGAGTAGTTATCCATGAAAAGATGATTAGCTTTCAATTACAAGTAATGAATACTCTCTCGGGTTTCTTTGCCCCTACCCCTTTCTCTCTTTGGGAAAAAAATACTCAGCCTCTCAGACAATTAACTCTCTATGAACTACGCTAGTACTCCACCAATAGAATAATGACCAGGAAACACAATCACAGGACCAGCTCTGTTGGTCTTTTGCTGAGTTTCTGGGAAAGTCATTCCCACCAAGTATGATAGATACTTTTATTGAAATTGCCCTGGAAACTGCCAGCCAAAGAGAGATCCAGAGAAATTTTACGGTTCACAACATACCTTGAGCCCCTAAATAAAGATGTTGCAGAAACATGCTGTGTCAGCCAGTTTACTGAGGATTGGGCTTTCTTGCCATATGAAATGAGAGACTCTTTAATCATCGTTAGCTCTTACTGTAAAATTCACTGGCACGGTTCTTTCTGAGATGGTTCACTTCTGACAATGCTGCTTGTAAAGAAAAAACAAGCAAGATCAAAGTTGAGAATCAGAGATGTTAATATACTTAATTAAGGGGACTTCCCTGGTGGTCCAGTGGCTAAGACTCCACGCTCCGAATGCAGGGGGCGCGGGTTCGATGCCTGGTCAGGGAACTAGATCCCACGTGCCACAACTAAGAGTTCGCATGCCTCAACTAAAAAAGATCCCACATGCCACCACTGAAAATCCCACATGCTGCAACGAAGATCCCGCGTGCCAAAACTGAGACCCCGGGCAGCCAAATAAATAAATAAATAAGTAAAAAGTACTCAACTAAGATTGCACAGCTAGTCAATGACAAAGATTGGATTTTAAACCCACAGGTTACTTTACTATTTTACTTCTCAAGAGGTAATGTGAATGAAATGCATATACGTGATTTCTAAATTTTTTTAGCCCCTCTGATACATTTTTTTAAAGATTAGTATTTCTGGGGCTTCCCTGGTGGCGCAGTGGTTGAGAGTCCGCCTGCCGATGCAGAGGACACGGGTTTGTGCCCCGGTCCGGGAAGATCCCACATGCGGCGGAGCGGCTGGGCCCCGTGAGCCATGGCCGCTGAGCCTGCGCGTCCGGAGCCTGTGCTCCGCAACGGGAGAGGCCACAACAGTGAGAGGTCCACGTACTGAAAAAAAAAAAAAAAAAAGGTTAGTATTTCTATAGCCAGTGCTCAGTGTTTTAGTCAAGATTGCTCTTTAGAAGAACCCAAGCAAACTAGTTTCTAACTTGTCCTGGGTCATCCGGCTCTTAATTCTCCATATTAGTCTAAAGTGGCAGAAGTCTGACAATTCTTCCTATTCACTTCTGGAATGTATATTTTGAGAATGAGCGCTTCTCATGTTCTAGTAATTCACACCAACTCAATAAAAACTGCCCATGATCGCTCCCAACTCATCCTTGTCACTCCATCTCACAAAGAGCTAGCCTGAACATGAAGTACTATCCCAAAACTTAGTATAAAATTCATTTTAAAGAGTATTTCCAGGTCTTATAATCTAGCTACATAACATGGGCTCTAATTTCCTTTTTAAAGTGTGACGTTAACCAAAAATTAAATCAGAATGTTTCCTCAGAATCTCCTGTCCTCTTTTTCTATTTGATGAAGGCAGCAGCTTGCATCCACTCACCAAAGCGGCGAAAACATGACAGGAAATGAATCTAACCGCAACGGATGTGTAGCAGCGCAACATGAGTTGTGTCTTCTAGGTCATCTGAAAGGGGTGCAGTCTTTCTTGGTAAACTGCAGCTGCTTTCAAATTCTCCAATAAAAGTTTTCTGTATGTGATTGTCTTTTGAAGAGAAAGAGAACAATTCAATCCCAAGAAGGCGTTAACTTAAAATATTTGCATGTAACATTCTAAGAGGTTATAAAAGTTAACAAAGGAACAGTATACAACAATTAAAAGGAACAAACTATTGATAAAACAATAACATGCAAGAATCACACAGCCATTTTGCTAAGTGAAAGAAGCCGGAGAAAAAAGAGTATACGTTATATGATTCCATTTATAGGAACGCATGCATGGAACTCAAAACAGTGGTTATCATAGTTATGTGGGAGGAGTATTAACTGGGAAGGGACAGAAAATACCTGCTAGGTGCCAGAAGTGTTCTGTGTTCAATCTGGGCCGTGGTTATGTGGGTACATATGTACATGTGAAAAATCACTGGGCTATGTGCTTAAGATCAGTGTTCTTTAAGTTCTTACTCAATGTATGTTATATTTATTCTTCGATTAAAAAAAATTTTTTTAAGTTTAGCCCAGCCATATAGATGAAAGAAAGGTTATATAATTCATGCCTTGAACATTACTGATAATTCTGTTTTCTGTGGTACACAAACTTTTTTTAGTACTACTTACACTCCGTAAGTCCTTACCTGCAGTGATGAAATGCAAAAAGCTATGAAAACCAAAGTTTTCCAACTGATTTGAACTGATGTGAAGCTATTTACATCTTTATTCATTCCACATTCTACCTACTGCAAATATTCACGTGCCCCTCTGTGGCCATGCTGTTTGATTATAGGATGTCACCCACACCCCCATTGTGGTATTAAAGAATATACAGTACACGCACCTTATTACCTTTGTAAAACCTCAAAGTGTTCTAAATTTCTAAACACTTCTGGATCCAGTGGTTCCAGATAAGATATTGTTAAGCTTTATTTATTTGAGGGTACATTTGAAAAGGTTTAACCAGCACCCCATACCTGTGATTTCACAGATATCTTATTGCTTAAGATGAGGCTGAATTTAAGTAAACTGTGAGCTGAATTATTTAAATAAAGAAATAAAGTAAAGAAAGAAATTGTAAATAATAAGGTGGCTCACAGCCAAAATTGTAAAAATGGCATGGAAATGACTGAAGCTTAAGAAACATCTTTCCAGCAAGTTCAGAAAGATGTTAATGTGTCCGTACAGAAGGCCAAGTTGCCTACAAAAGACAAAGGGTGAGGGCAGGGACTTTCTGTGCGTTTTGCCCAGCGCCAAGCAGGAACCTGCATTCAGTATCCACTCGACAAAACCTTGTTAAACTGAATCTCCAACATCCCTCATCCTTTGACTTCTGTTACACACCATCCCTGAAAAGGAAAAATGAACACTGTTATAAAATAAAATTTAAGGCCTTTGGGAAATAGTACTTTGGTTCCTTTTGGTTGGTTGTAAGAAAAGATAGAACCGCGTCTTGGTTTTTAACTTTAGGACATGTCTCTCCTGGAAGCCCTCAAAGACTCAAATCAATCACTAATTCCCTGCTGTTTATTCTGTTCATCCAAGAACAGAAATCTCACAACCCAAACCGCATGAAATTCGCCACTGACTCTAGGAAAAGATTCACTTTTCTTGTGCTGACTCTCCTTTGCACCATCACTTCTGAACGGCTGCTTTCACATTTCTTTGCTTGATTCCTTTATATTTTCCCCAAGGAAAAGAACTCATTGTAAGGATTCTGCCCAAATATATTCTGGAAATGCTGTAAGTGTTTGCTCCATGCTTCTGTATCAGTTTCAGGACCGTCGTAAATCAACAGTCTGTGGATGGAGGTGCTCAGGCCGAAATCATGCCTTTGAAAAACGCATAGCATCATTCTCCTCAAGCAGCTGCAGCCTTTTATTAATGGCTCAGGAGGCTTTCACACCTTTTAAATCCAGCGCATTTGAAGTAATAAAACAGAGAGCAGTTTATAGGCAGGAAATATTAAAATATTTAATTGCTTTTTTTTCCGTGGCACAAGGCAGCCAGCCTCAAGCGTTCTCTAACACATGAAAAAAAGGACACCTGTCCATGCTTGAATGGACATGAAACAGGGGATTGCTAAATTGAACACATCTGTGACCAAACTGCCTTTAAACCCACATCAAGCCCATTTTTTTTTACTAGTTCTAACAATTTCCCTCCAACTACTTTTCATTTTCATCTTCCTTCTCCTTGTCTCATTACAACAAAGCACAGAAGAGAATAAATTGATATCATGCCCAAGATGACTCCCTAATCTATCTCAAACAGAAACAGAGCACAAATTGAACCTGAAAATCTTTCCCGTTGTCTGATCCTGTACTTTATAATCTAACCCATTGAACCCTTCTCAGAGAAAATGGGATCTAAATGTGTGAGTACGAATGAGATCACTAAAGCTTTTGACGAGTCTATCTATATGATGGTCTAAGGCAACCTGAGGTCAAGTTCCAGCTCTGCAAACTGCTGGTTGAATGACTTTGGAGAGGTTGGTTAGCTTCTCTGGGCTTCAGTTGGCTCATCTGTAAAATGCGGACGGTCAGTAGTGCCTCTCACATGAGGCGGTTGTGGGCATTAAACGAGATGTCCATTGTCAGGTGTGCAGTATGGTGTTTGGCACTCTGTGAGGCCCTAGTGTTAGCTACCCTTTCATAATTCATTCTAAAGAGAATTGTTTATAAAACCAAAGAAGACATGGCTAACATTCTTCCACAAACAACTGACAGTAGTACAAGAGTATCTTGCTGAAATTTGTATTGGCTTTCTACTGCTACATAACAAATTTCCGCAAACTTAACTGCTTAAAACACCCTTTTATTAGCTCATAGTTATGCAGTCGTAAGTCCAGCAAGGCACGACTGGGTCCTCTTCTTCAATATCAGAGGCTGAAATCCATGGGTGAACCAGGTTGAGTTCTTATTTAAAGACTCTAAGGAACAACCACTTCTGTATTCACGTGGGCACTGACTGAGTTCATTTTCTTGTAGTTGTAGTACTGAGACCCTGGTTGCTTGCTGGCTCTCAGCAAGGGGCCTCTCTTAGCTCTTAGAGCTCACTCCTTTCCTTCCCTTGACAATTTCTCCATCTTCAAAGTCAACAACAGAGAATTTCCTTCACACTGAATCCCTCTAATGCTTCAATTCCCTCTGACTTCTGCAACCAGCCAGAGAAAAGTCTGCTTTTAAAGAGGTCATGCGATTGGGTTAGTCCGACTCAGATATCTCCCTATTTTAAGGGAAACTGATAAACTTAATTTCATCTACAAAAATCCCTTTTGCCATGGAATGTAACATAATCATGAAATAACACCAAGGAGCTGAGGTCCTGGGAGCCATCTAAGAATTCTGACTACAGTAAAATTTTAATACTGGAAGTTGGGATGAAAAACCATGTATTGTATTTCAAGGTAGAGCCAGAAAGCAAGGTAGCAGCCTCCTAACCCCTCTTTCTGGTCTCCATTCTTGCTGCCCTCAAATTCAATCTTCATAGAGCTGCCTGCATTAAATATCCAAAAGCAAGACTTGTAAGCACCTCATTGCCTACAAGAGCAAATCTAAAACTCTTAACCTGACCCACAAACCCTCCGTGATTTGGCTGGTCTCTCAAAACTACCTTTGAAGCTCCTTGCTAATTTCAGAATCAAGCCTAATGATCCAGAAACTCCAAACTGCTTAGAGTTTCCTTCCTCCACCATGATGATGCTCACTCGTGTCTTTATTCAAGCTGTCCTCTCAGCCCAGGACCCTCTATATTTTCACTGCCCCTTTGTCTAGGTAACTCCTCTTCATCCTTTAATTTTGCTCATGTGACTTCATTCATCCAATAAATCACTACCAAACATCCACTCTATGACAAAGGTGAGGCTATGGTGATAAAATAGACTCATGCGGTCCCTGCTTTCAAAGAACAGACACTGTTGTTGGGGGTACAGGCAATTAAATGAACGAGTACAGCCCACTGATAAGTACAATGACTGGAGGAGGGCTGATGCACCCAACAGAGGCACTTAACCAAAATCGGAAGTTTTCTGGAGGAAGTGACATCCAAGTCAAAAGTCGAAGTAGGAGTAGGAGTTGGCCAGGTAAATGGGAGTTTGGGAGAGGAGGAAGTTCCAGACAAAGGCAATAGCATGATAACATGCAAACACACACTTGTTAGAAAGAGCATGGCTCCTTTGAGGGACCTAAAATAGTTCCGTTTCACTGGAGTATGGAGTGCTGGGACCAGTGTAGGATCTTGTCCTGGGGTAATGAGGAGGCACTGAAGCTTAAGACTAGATTACTGTTTAGCGACATCTCCCCAGCTGGCCTGCAGATAATAGACTGGAGGAGGGGCTAACAAGAGGAGAGGAAACCAGCAGGGAGTCCAGGGCAGTCATCCATATCAGACATGACAGTGACTAGTTTTATGTAGAGGCAACAGAGATCAAGGGAAATGGAGAGATTTGAGAGAGGATGCCACCTACAGGAGCTTTGTGATGAATCAGCCACTGTAGATGAGGGAGGGTAATGCCCATGTCTCTGGCTTGGGCAACAGGGTGGATGCCAGTGCCTGTCACTGTCAGCGAGAACATGGGCGGAGGAGCGGTTTTGTGGGGGAAGATAATTGTTACCAAATGGCTTCTGGGATAGCCAGTAATTTACAGAGACTATTTCAATTCTCCCTAGCCCACCTGTATGATTCAGCTACATTAAGCAAGAAAAGAAGCTCATTTGTTGAGTGTAAGGGGAAGAAGGGAAAATATAGAAGTGACACTGTCACTTGTTCCCCCAATTATCCACCTCTGGTCCCACAGTAGAAGAGTCTCATCACCTTGGATTTCTTGTTCATTCTAGGTGAGGATGATGGAGAATGATGGTAATGACCCTTTCCTCTGATGTTGCGCTCTTCCCCAAAATATCTGCATGGCTCACCCCTGTCCTCTCTTCATCCAGAGCTCTACTTAATTGTCATCTGATTAGAGGGGACTTGTTGAAGCCCCTTAATAAAGAGCAAAATCTCACACTCATACTCCAGCAGTCCCTAGTCTGCTTTTTCTCTATAGCACTTTTGACAGA
The DNA here is from genome assembly GCF_003031525.2 of Neophocaena asiaeorientalis asiaeorientalis. Lineage (NCBI taxonomy): Eukaryota > Metazoa > Chordata > Mammalia > Artiodactyla > Phocoenidae > Neophocaena > Neophocaena asiaeorientalis. Next base: position 7,289,407 of record NW_020174057.1, on the reverse strand, counting down.
ATGTGTGTGTGTGTATATAAGAGAGATTGTCTTTTTTAGTAGAATATAAGTACCGCAAAGGCAAAGACTTTGTTCACTGTTAAATCTCTCTCTCTCTAAAACAGTGTTTGGACTTAGTGGGCACCAGTATATACTTGTCTGAGTAGACGAATAAGTGTAGGAATGAAAGTCTGTTGCTCAGAAGACCGACCTTGGCTGGAGAAAATTACGTGGGAATCCTCAGGATAAAGAGCGTATTAGAACCATAAGAGTAGATAGATTTTCCCAAGAAGAGAATACAGAGTTAGGAAAGGTCCCCGAGGAATTCCAACATTTACCAACCTTTAAACCATAGCCTGTAAGGGGAGGAGTCTGCAACAGAGTGAAAAGGGGCAGTCAGGGAAGCAGAAGAAAAACCAAGATTATTGGGGAGTGAGAGAAGCCAAGGAGGAGGATCATGAAAGAGGTGTCAACAGTGACAAATGCCACCAAGAAGACAAACAAGAAGAGTTACAGAAAGTCTCCATTGGGTTTAGCCATCAAGATGCCATTTGTGGCCCTTATTGAGAACAATTTGAGGAAAGGTGAAGATGAGGGCCCGAATTCGGTGGACTTAGAAGTGAAAGGTAAGAGAGGATAAGAAAAAAGTAGGTGAGGGAAATATAAGTAGAGGGATGCTGGGCTGAGGAGAGCTGTTTTTCTTACAATGGTAGAAAAAGTTTAAAGGTTGGTGGGAAAGACACAGTAAAGAGGAAGAGGTTTAAGATAAGAGAGAGCAAAAAAATAACCAATACCGGGAGATCTCTGCAGTACAGGAAGCGAGGCTTCCTTCTTCCGGAAGCCTCCTCTGACCTCTCCCTGCCCCTCCTCCTCTCCATCCTCTTCCCTACAGCCTGCGTTACCTGTGCATAAGTCTATTATTAAGCTTTTCCAGTGAAATTGTAACTCTGCTTGTGTCACGGTTGTGCCACTAGGTTATGAGCTTCCTTAGGGAAAGGACAACTTCTGATTCAACTTTCTATCCCCATGAACTAGCACAGAACCTGGTACATAATGAATACTCAGTAGATATCCAATAAGAGGATGAATGAAGGAATGGGTGGAATAGACTTATGACCCTCAGCAAGTATGTACTGCTGCTCACTCTGAGCCAGGCTCCAACTCTGGGTTCTGGTCATTGAGCAGGAACAAAACAAAGCCCATGAACAAGTGAACTGAGGAAAGGACCCAAAAATGTGGAGGGAAAAATAAAAGCAGGCTTGAGGCACATGAAACATCATGAACCAGCACTTCGTAAATTCAATAATGTTGATGCTTTAGAAGGGACACCATGCCTCTGCACAGCCAATTTTTTCCACATGTGAGGGGAGGATTTACTTACCATTAATTAGGATTGCTTATAGTCTAGTTTCCTCATTTCCTGTTTTTCATGACACTTGTAATCTATGAATCACTTGCTTGAATTTGCCTTTCTCCATAAGCTCTCAAAAGTGGATTGAACTGGTTTTCCAGCTCTTTACTAAAAGAAAGACAGATCCAAGCTCCCAGAGTACCATGGGGTTAAAGCCTTGACCATGCCTTATTCCAAAGTAACTTCTCACTCAGGACCTCAGTCATCATTATGTTCTCCTACAGGAATTAAATGGAAAAGAGGGGGGGAAAAAAAAAAAAAGCAAGGCTTTAGGAGATATTGCTCAAACATTCCCAAACGGGAGTGCCTATGTTTGAGTCATTAGTGCGCATTCAGGAACACCCCAAGCCTCATAGATAGGAGGGATTGAGGCATCAACACACAGCAACACTACTGTGATGCCAAGAAGCCATTCTAGGTCACTTACACAAATGACACAAAAGTTGTCCAAACAAACAGATAAGGGAACATAGCGGTCACTGTGGAGCATTTAAGAAGCCACATCCTCAAGGCTCTTGGATATTGGTGTTAATCAAACACTTGTGTTCTCTCACTGTGACCATATTTTCAAAAATAAGAATTAGATCCTTTGTTGACTCTTTCTACTCCGAAACCTAGTTTCTAATCTTGGTTGACCCTTTCACCTCTTCCCCCAATGATATCATCCAATTGAACAATCACTTCCACGTGGTTTGCTCCCAATTCTTCAGCCAAGAGCTCAGACCTGCGTTGTAATCTTCTAGCCGGATATCTGGATGTCCCTCCAATACCACAAAGCAAACATCCTCAGAACCAAACTCATTCTCTTCCTCTGAAAAACTAGTTCTTCCACGCAACCTCCCACGTTCCATTCACGATGCCACTATTCCACTAGGTGAAAACCTTCCCTTTTTGTACCTTTCCATCCCTTCCATTCTTCAGTTCCGTTGAGAGACTTTCTAAGGCCCATTTCCAACATATCATTCCAACCCATCCTCCTTAACATTCAGCTCCTTTTATCCTCACTGCCTCCAGCCTAGTTCAGGCTCTTGTTCTTCTCACCTGGACTGTCGCAAACACTATCACCGGGGAAAGAAGATTTCACAACCAGATAGATTTGTATTCAAATCCTGGTTTCATCTCTTTCTAGTTGCGTGATCTTGGGCAATTTCCCCAAACACTCTAATCCTCAATTTGCTCCATAAAACGATGGCTCATTTCAAGAGTACATAAAACAATGTAAGTTAAAATGCCTAGCACATAATTGCTCAAAGCATCAATGACTCTTCCCCCGCCAAAAATTGTTCTGGTCATGTCTTTTCCATACTCATAAACTTCGAATGATTTCCTTTTTTCTGCAAAAACAAGACCCAGCTACTTATTTGCCCTCCACAATATCACCCAAGCTACTTTCCTAGCTTTCATCTCCCAAACTTGGCCTCTCAATCAGCCTCAAACATGTCCACATTTTTACTATGCTTATCTTTCCACCAGATATGACTTTCCCATTAATCTCCACCAGTCAAAACTCTACCTATCCTTTAAGAAACAACACAGATACCACCCCCTCCGTGAGGCCTGATTCTGATATCCAAATACGTGTTCTGTCTTTGAATGCCCACTTCCCTTTCTTAACATCTACATTATGGAATTTATCGTATTCTGCTTCATACGATGATCGTAAGCATTCTGCCTTATTCTATGTATAGAACTGTGAAGTAACTTCTTATTCATCTCCAAAGCCTACTGCTTTTCACTTGTTTGTTGCTCAGGAAATGAGTAGAATTGATTGTAAGTACACGTCCCTAGAAGAGTAGCCTTTATCTGTTAGACTACAAACTCGACAAGGGCAATCACTTTTGTCTATTTTAAATAATGATATATTCTGAGTACCTAGAATCATGCTTAAAATATAGTCAGTGCCCCCAAACTATCTACTGAATGCCTTTATAATCCAAGATTGTTTTTTTGAGCCAAGAAAAAAATCCCATATAATCCAATTTTTAAAGTCACGCCAATTAGTAACACCTAAGCTCTCACAGTCTCATCGTCTCCCACCAGGGACATCATAACGTGTGTGATTGACATGAAATGGGCACCAGATGTCCACCCAGGGAGAGCACTCAAAGAAAGAGAGCCCGGTCCCCATGTCCTTGGGTGCCCTTCACTAAACAGGCTTCTCTACAGCTGCCTGATGACACTCCAATTGCCCCATACGCACCTTTCTCTCTGGCTCAGACACTGGGCCTGCAACTTGGCAGGGGCGTAAATTAAAGCCCGAGAGAACAATCACAGGAACGCTGGCCTCTGGAGTCAAGGCCAGCCCGCAATATGATTCAGGCCCTGAATGCCGCCGCCCTCTGCTTCAGTCAGAATCCTGAGAGAAATCATTTGCCAGCCCAGCCAGGGTCAGAAAAACACTGCTGAGTTGCTGGCCAGGATCCCCAACAAGCAAGCTGCAGACACCATGTTGCTAACTGACAAAGCTTTAAGCCGGTAGAATCAGCCTGTTCATTCCCTGCAGTGGAAGGTGGGAGAAAAGAGGGAGTGAGGAGAGAAAAACCTTTCAAGTCAGACAGACCTGGCTCTGAATGCTGGCTTCCCCTTCTAACTAGCAGCGAAGCTGTGGGCATTTTATCAGCCTCCTGGGCTGCAGATTTCTTGTCTCTAAAATAATACCTTCCTTACAGCATTGTTGCAAAAATGAACGGTGATCTACGTAAAGCACGAGGTACTAGTATTGCTGGTGGTATTATTGCTATTATTAGAGCATCAAAGAAAGTAACAACAGAGATTAAGCCAACATTCCTAATGCAATCCTAAGAATTCATCTTTACTAATTCACTAGAATATGGTTCATTTTGTCCCTTGGAAGGATAATGACAGATTTCTAAGAAAAATAATCAAGAGTCAATCCTAAGCATTCTAAAACCCAACAGACAAAAACTTGCAGATGAATTTTTGGAACTTACCCCTGGCAGAAAGTTCACTGGCTTGACCTCATTTTCCCTCAGCCCCTGAACCTCAAGACTCAACGAACGGTGCCCTGAAGTCCCTGTGCCTCTAAGCCCCTGCCACCCACAAGGATCGCCCCTCTTCTTAGCAGCTGCCTACTCTGCTCCACATCTTTGATCACCTTCTCCCCCAACCAACACACGCATGCCAGACCTCCTCGGTCATCCTAAGGCCTCCTCAGAACTCGCTCAAACTCACTCTCACCCTCATTCCCACGACTACAAGCCTCCAGAGAGGGGAAGTGCCAGAGAAGGGGCTTTTTTTTCACAGCAGCCACGATCTGACAAAATGCCAATGAACTTGGCAATCACAGGAACTACACACTTACTCAGCTGTCACTCATTGTTCTCACTCGTTAGGTAAGTGAAGTCCCTGGTCCGATTGCATCTGAAACACATCCTTTCTAAGGTTTACCCTGTATCCTGTATCTTACACAGATCCTAAGTACATAAGTCACACAGATTACTAAACGTTATATTTCCCTTCTTGTGGGCCATCCCAGGTGATGTAGTCATGTGCTGAATTGTCTGATTTTCTGAGCTGAGCTGCTTATCTGATTCTGTGATACCCAAACTCACACTAATTCTGGAACATTCTCCCCCTTGGCTAGGGAAGGCAACATCTTAGCTTTTCAATTGTATTACCTGAAGTCTGGTGGAGCTGGCCTCTGTAACTGAAACTGAAGTGGAGGAGTTCTTTGAGAATTACCTTATGCATCGTGTTCTATAGCATCCACCATATTTGCTCATTCTCAACTTTCATGGAAAGTCCTCAGAATTGCCTAGTTTCATTCAGTCATCTCCTCTCCTAGCCTCAACCCACATCATTTCTCATCTGTCTGTAGCAACCACCTCTTAACTCTTGTATCTGCCTCCAGGCCAACCCCACTTCAGCCCCATTCTCCTCCTCCGATATCTTCTTCTTAGTGGAGTGATTATTCTGGACAGCAGCTCTTCCTACATTACTGCATTACTCACAAGCACTTAGTGGCTCCCAGTGCCACAAACAGTCCAAACTCCTGTGAGTAGCACATGAAGCCCTCTGTGAGCTCATCCTCGCCATCCTTATATCTTGCAACAGGCTTGCTCTGTCCTATGCTAACTACCGAACACATCATGCTGTTTCACATTTCCATACCTCCTATTATGCAGTCCTCCCTGCCTGCAAAAGGAGCATCTTTTCTCAACCTGCCTTCTAAACCCGGAAAGCTCTGAGGCCTCTTTCAAGAATCTGCTCAAACCTGACCTCACCAGCTAGAGATGCTATCTTCCTTCTTTTCTGCCTCAACTACTAGCCTACGAGCTCTTTGACAGTAGGAACCACATCTCATTTACCTTTGGCTCCTTAGTGCCATGCAAAATGCCTGGCACAGGGCTTCCCTGGTGGCGCAGTGGTTGAGAGTCCACCTGCCGATGCAGGGGACACGGGTTCGTGCCCCGGTCTGGGAAGATCCCACGTGCCGCGGAGCGGCTGGGCCCGTGAGCCATGGCCGCTGAGCCTGCGCGTCCGGGGCCTGTGCTCCGCAAAGGGAGAGTCCACAACAGTGAAAGGCCCGCGTAAAAAAAAAAAAAAAAAAAAAAAAAAATGCCTGGCACATAGTAGGTGTTCTATAAACTTCTATTACATTGACCTTTTCTCATTCCTTTAGGGAATCTTTTGACAAGAACCTGTCTTAAAATGACATCAGGTTGAAAAGACCAATACTGAAAGATTTCTTCCTACCCTAATTGCTTGGCATATCATTTCATATTCCAGGAACACCTGAAATATATTTTCTTTTGATTCAAATAGTTTTTCTTAGAAAGTCATCTCATTTTGCCAGTTTGAACAAGCCTGGAAATTTTGGTGTTTGTCTTGAAACTGAAAAGTGCCATAAGAGGTACTTTGTGCACTTGGACGGGGTTGAGAAGAGACCCACAGAGATGATTAAAGGCTGGAAAACAGACTAAGAGAACTGGAAGGGAAAGCTAAAGGCAATTTAGGAATCGACGTCAAGATTGTGAAGGGCTGTTATTACCACGGAGGCTGACGAGCCCGTGATGTCCATATCCTCTCAGGGGAGGGCAACAGGAAACGAGGTGAGCTGCAGCATAGAAAACATGGGTGAGACAGACAGGAACTTTCCTGGCAGAAGACATTGCTAAACACTGAAGGATCCAACAGGAATGATACCTCTTAGTCTTTTTTTCTTCAGAGTTATAGAAACATAGAAAACTTTCCCAACTATCTGGGATGTTTCATGTGCACTAAATGCAGGGATGGAATCACACAGTTTTAAGGGACCGTCTCCAGATGGCACATAGATTTTTGGCACTTTGGTACACATAGTCTGACAGAGTCCTTCTCACTCTAAAATTTTGGAGAAAGTATCTCAAAGGAACTGAACTCACTCAACTCTCACTTTTTTTTTCACTAAATCTTTACTAGGCCCCTTCTTGAGGCCAGCGCCTGTGTTAGGTACCGTCACAAGGAGTAAGGCATGGTTTCCTCTAATGGAGAAAAGAGCTGATTATCACCCATCTCTCATAGGATGTCTAGGCCTCAGTTCTCACCTACACCCTACCCAGCAAACACCCAAACTGCCTGCATTCCTTCCAGTAACACCTGCCGCTAGCTGCTCTCACCTCCAGGCCTTGCGTATGCTATTTCCTCTACCTGTAATGCTGTTCCTACTGCCTGACTTAGGGAACCCCTTTTTGTCCTTAAAGCACAGCTCAGGTGTTATCTCCTCCAAGCTGCCATTTTGTCAAAGCCATTATTCCTTTCACCCCCATTCTGGATATGACACTCTTTCAGGATTCCTAACTGCGGGCATTAGACACAGACTCAAAGTAACTCTAATAAAAGAGAGTTGACTGGAAGTGTATCAGGAGCTCAAGAGTACCTAGAGGCACAGGCTTGGAAATGCCCAAAATCTAAGGGAGTGAACAGCAAGAAGCAGAGGGCACATTTGCCTCTTAGCAAAAAGAGGCAGAAAATAGTCCCTGTGTCTCACTATCAAAGTCCTAGAAGAGGGTCCAATTGGCCAACTCTGGGTCCCAAGATTACCCTGGCCAGCCTACGGCTGCCCTCGAGTGAGAAAGGAGGATCATTCTCTTCCATTTTCCCTAATGGGAATTGGTCACTAGAAATTTTCCTCCCACTTTCCTCGCACAAGGGAAGAAAGGTAATTCCCTCCCAAAGAAACTGGAATACAGTGGAAGAGGAAGTGCATGCTAGATGGCTCTCTCCCACACTCATCCCCTCGTGATGCAATCCTTAGTTTTCCTGTCTGTATTCCTGGTAAGCCTCTGTGCTCCCTGAGAGCAGGAATTGGATCTTTCATCCCTATCTCATACACTGTTGGGTAGAGTCAGTGATCAATAACCTTACAGATCAGACTCCTGATCAGTATTTGTTGACGATACATGAAGACCAAGACAGGATTCATCCCTGTGCCTACCAACTCCAAGCTTAGTGCTTCTTCTGCTATATCGTAATAGTAGCAGGGATGATATCTGTTTCTTAATCTAAGGAGCATGTTGTTGGTTTTCTTAATAAATCGAGATTGCTGTAGTAAGTCTTGGTTATGATTGTCAAAACAAATTTCTCAAACTATTTACAGAATTTAAGTCCGTGATGTGCAAATCCAAGTTTTTAAGCATCCCCTTTATCTTTGAGTCAAACTATAGCATCCATCAAACTTCTCAGACAATGCTACTCATAGACTTTGATTTTTCCCTAGTTAATGGTAGCTCTAGGAGAATAAAACAACAAGAAAAATAATACCATAAGGTTGGAAATAAGTTCTAAGCATAATAAATAACTATCATGAAATAGAGCATGAGTGTTTCTATGGTCACTGTCAGGCAAGTGGGCATGACTGTCTTGGTAAATTCATTTCAATACTATTGACAGTGTCTATGGCCATTCAAGCCTGTGACTTTGCATGGCTCGTTTAATCCAATTTCTATTTCATTCTGAATCATATTTGGCCCTGTACTGAGTGCTGCTTTCATTGAGATGAAAAAATGTACACCTTGTTAAGAAGAAAATAGAGTCTTTGGGAATTCATTGGCAGGATTTCAGAAGTTTAGGATTAAGATCGTATAGATGACTAAGAAGTAAGTTGATCTTCCCTTGGAGATGCATTGTCATGAACATTGAGAATAACAGTCAGGTGCTTGGCCATGAATTAACAATGCATTTTGGCCTTATGTGATATCTATTGCCTTAGGTTTCAAGTCATCAAGGTCATATTAAAGAAGCTAGTTTTGGACACCAAACTTATATATCTATACAGAATTGCCTCAGGAATCAGTCATAGGTCCTTCTTCAATAAACCTTTCACATGAAGCTCACATATTATCCACATTTTCTATATAACTATAAAAGATGAGTCATATAATAAGAACTCTGCATAATTCAGTTGGCTGGATTACAACTAGGTGTCTGGAGGAACAATGTCTGCTAATATTAAGCATTAAGACATTAGCAAGAATGTTACACAGATTCCTATTTTGAAGGGCTTGTCAATTCAGATATATTTTAAACTCAAACTTAAGACCAAACTGGAATATGATAGCAATTTGTGCATCTTTATAACCATGATTGCCCCCATCCCATCCCGTAGAATTCCACTTAAAAATCATTAGAACAGCAGGAGAGTTAGTACATTGGTCCAAAAATCTGGATTTACAGTTAGCTGCCCTCTGGATATGAAGGACTTGAAAGAAACTACCAACTACCCTCAAAGTATTTTGAAGTTGCCTTTGCCGATGAGAATCTATGATGGTGGACCAGTTTGGCAATCCTGAATTGTTTTCAGTGCGGCTGTGGATTACCTGTCGTTTCAATGGACTACTGTGTACGCCTTTGTTTATTTTATCCCTTCTTCCTGTTGGAAAAACAGCTGGAGAACAGACATCCTGCTGTTCAGAGCCTCAGGCCTTGGAATATTAACAGGAAGCCACAATAAGCATCTTCATTACTTCACCTGTGGCATAAACGGCAGAAAGAATGGAGCCCATCAGGAGGAACTGATTTAAAACAGAATGAAGCAGTTTGTGGACCATATGTCTGAACATCCAAGTAACTGCCACTGGCCTAATAAACTGGCTTCCTTCGTGTAGAGTTCAACCAAGGGGAAGAGGAAAAGTCAGTTTCCTATAGAAAGGAATAAAGGCAAGCCTCAGTAGCCTGTGGCAAGAAATGGAATAAAATATTTGGTGCATTAGACCAAGGAGTTTTATCACATAATTTACATCAGTTGCTTTTAGCTTTTAACAAAAGATGTGGGAATGGATGGTAGGGGTATGTGGATGGGAGAGAAGGAAGCAGATAGCCTTACAAGATACTTTCATGTGTTTTCCATCATGTATAATTACTCATCCTAAGGCAAGAGGAATATTGCATAAGCATCACTTCAAATATCTTCCCAGTTGTTTTTTGGGTTTTTTTTTTTTTGCAGGGATGGGGGTGTTGCACAAAGAGGAGACGTGAGTATAAAGCATAAATGTCCCTGTTCGCCAAATGAAGAGACGGGGCAGAGAGGTTTTATGATCTGAGACTCTATATAATGTTTACATCATAGTGGGTCAGAAATACTCCTGGAAATGGAATTCCCTGGTGCAGATCCATCTTCCCCTCTGTAGACTGAGGCTGTGGAAAAAAATAATTCTGGAAAAAAACATTTACCCTTTAAACATAAAAATGAGCTACTGAACGGAAGGACAAAAGAGGGAATAATAATCTTAACATTCATTATTGAGGACCCATTGGAACGCTTCCTCATTCTACTGTTCTTGGTAAACACTTAAAGACCTGTGGGGTATTTAATTCTTAGTGCCTTGATACATTCAATCGACCAACTTTACTAAAATACACTTAGGAAAGAAACTCCAGCAGCACAAATACGGACAGCAATCCTCAGAATCAGGATTCAGGAAATCCATTATAACACGTACACTCTGAGTCCATGAATCAGACAGATCTAGGCACAGACCCCAGCCATCCTACCTTCAGATGAACTTGGATAAGTTACTGTACGGTCCTGATTATTAGGCATTCCTCCATTTTTCCAAGGAGAAGGTTAAAAACCTTTCCTACCTATTGGGATTGTGTTAACTTTTAGGAATATAGATGAAATAATCAAATGTCTGCTTATAATATTTAATTTATTAATTTAATTTAGTCATGTAAATGCTTAAATCATAGAAATCTCGATTTAGGAATTTTTTTTCACTCTTATTTTACCAAACAGTTTTCTTCAGATTCTTGATTTGCAGCATTGGCATCCGTGTCACCTGACGTGGTCTTCACGATGCACCATCTTTATTTCGAGATGGCTTGTTGGATGCTATCATTGGAAATCTTATCCCAAACCACAATTACCCATTCACATAACATTAAGACACTTGCTTTGTTCATTCATCCTGTCGGTGAATATTTGTGCTGTCGTGTTCACTTAATGTAATATAATAACCAATTTCTCACTTTTGAAAGGCCTCTCTTTAAAGGTTGCATATGATGACATTCAACCCTTGCAGTTGTGAGATCACCACTGTACCCACACCCATCACAAAATTCATGAATAAATCTCTGTCGAATTTCTTTGCCTTTTTTTTTTTCTTTTGCTGTACGCAGCCTTTCACTGTTGTGGCCTCTCCCGTTGCGGAGCACAGGCTCCGGACACGCAGGCTCAGCGGCCATGGCTCACGGGCCCAGCCGCTCCGCAGCACGTGGGATCCTCCCAGAACGGGGCACGAACCCGCGTCCCCTGCGTCAGCAGGTGGACCCTCAACCACTGCGCCACCAAGGAAGCCCCTTTGCCTCCTTTTTTAAGGGATTATGCAGGTAACATCTATAAGCTTTTGAGACCAGAATTTTCTGAAGTCATCTCAGGCCTATGTGACTTTAGAAGTTGAAACAGAACCATATAATTCGAGAAACTTTATGAAGATTAAACTAAAGGTAATCAATCCCATCCTTTCTGAGGGTTAGGTTTGGAAACTATCTCCTCTCATATTTTAGCACATACAGTACTTAATCTCTCTAAGCCTCTGTTTCCTCCACTATAGAATAGAGCTAATAATAGTACTTTGCTCACAGAATGGCAGTGAGGGCTAAATAAGATGACACACTACAAGGACACTTAGCACTATGCTGTGCACCTAGAAAGTAATAGACATATCAACCGCTACTGCCCCAGTCTCAGGTTCCACAAATAAAAAAATGCAAAACTTGAAGAGTTATGTCCAAAGAAACCCACAAAGATTTAAGATGAAGCAGATGAGGACAGGTTAAAGGAAACTGGATTATTATTCCGAAGGGGAAAAAAAGAGTAATGTAACAAATAAATTTCTAAAACAGAAAGGACTCAAACAAAGAGTAATAAGTATTTCTGCTCTTCTTCCTTACTCAGTAAGATGGTCACAGGATGCATCCAAATTACAGCATAAAGGACTTATGTCATATTGAAGGAAGAATTTCTATTCAGTGAAAGAATTGAATCACCCTGCTAAAGACTATGAAGAACCTTAAAAAACAGGAATCATAGTTCTGTCTAAAGGCAGTATTATTAAAGGAATGATATGGTGAGGTCCCAATTAGCCCTATGTTTCTGCAAATCAAGATGAGCTACTGGGGACATCCCTGATGGCACAGTGGTTAAGAATCCACCTGCCAGTGCAGGGGACATGGATGGGTTCTATTCCTGGTCCAGGAAGACCTCACATGCCGCGGAGCAACTAAGCCTGTGTGCCACAACTACTGAGCCTGTGCTCCAGAGCCCGTGAGCCTCAACTACTGAGCCCACTTGCTGCAACTACTGAAGTCTGTGTGCCTAGAGCCCATGCTCCGCAACAAGAGAAGAAGCCACTGCAATAAGAAGCCCGTGCATCGCAACGAAGAGTAGCCCCCGCTCACCGCAACAAGAGAAAGCCCAAGTGCAGCAATGAAGACCCAACGCAGCCAAAAATAAATAAAATAAAATAAATAAATTTATTTTTAAAAAATGAGCTACTATATGAAAATAAAGCATAGGCATGGAACACCAGTAGGAGAGCATGTTAGCCAGGCAGGAGTGGAGACTAAAGAGATGGCATTTTTTGCTGAGTTCCTGGAGTATCATGCAAATTTATTTTTTAATGTCTCTAATCAGGGGATTTCTTTCCTTTCACAGACTACCACTACTATTAGAAAAAGCATAACCTTAGACCTCTAAAGTCTTGAGTTCAAGTCTCAGCTTTTCTTCTTACTATGTAACTTTGAATGAGCTTCTTAAATTTTTTGATAGTATGTTTCAACGTCTGCAAACGATGCATAAAAACATCAGTGTTACAGGGCTTTAGCAGGGATTCAGTGAAATATTTATGAAATGTCCAAGCTCGGCATCTGGCACCCCATGACAGCTTTATATGCTGATTTTCTTCTCCCCCAAACTGTGCTTCTAAACATACTCCAGTTTCGGAAGCTGAAGTCATTACAGCATCATCAGCTGAGAGCTTTACACCTGAGGAAACATCAGAGCCTGGTTTAGTTTTAGGTAACAAATTCCTCAAAGACAGAACTGGAGAGAGGTGAACAAACTTCAGGGAGGGTGTGGAGTTGTTACCAAGTTTCCCATGAGCAGTTGTGCTGGGAATGACTCTGCTATGTAGACATCCTCTTGAAGGGAAACTTATTCTCCCTTATAGTTGCTACAGATGTCTCCACAGCCTCGTGTTCATCCAGGCATAAATGGTTCGGAATGGTTTTAAACTCTCTAGCAAGGTATATTAATTAGGACAAGGCTTAGCTGACATTAAAAAATTACCCAAAATACAGTGCCTTAAATGAGACAGAAATTATTTCTTTCTCACATGATAGTTTGGAGGGAAGTGGTGCAGGGCTGCTAGGACAGTTTTCCTCCCTTAAGACACGGGGCTTCTGCCTTTGGGTTCTGGGCAACATCCATGCAGTGAGAAGGGCAGGGCGGGGAGCAAACCACACATCTTCGAGTTGCAAAACCCATCAGTCACACACATACTTCAGATCACAACTCATTGGCCAAAATTTAGTCACATGGCCACACCAGCTACAGGGGACACTGGGAAATGCAGCCTCATGCTGGGAAGCCATGTGTCCAATAAAAGCTCAAGAAGAGAGGAATAATGAATATGGGGGCGGGACCACGAGCAAATTGTGTGCTCCGTAAAATTAAAGAGGAAAAGTTGTCTAGATAGCTTAACTCTTTATTCAAAGACCATCTAAATTTTTGAAAGTCCAAACAATATACCTTTTAACCTGAAACAATGTGGTATGGATAAAAATGTGATGAATAAAGACCCTAGCAACATAAATTGAGGCAGTAAGTATAAACCTTCTTGTTTATACAACAGAAACGTGAGTCATCAAGTCTTACTGAGGCCAAGCTACATCTGGGAAAATCTGAATATGCTGACCCAGAAAAGAGTTGGAGAAAAGAGCTGTGTTGGAACAATGACAGGGCTTAGCCTCAATCTTTTAAAAATTCAAAAGCTATGGGGACGGCCCCCTGAGCAAGCCTGGGCTAGCCTGGAGAACTCCAGAAGAAGAAAGAGCCTACTCTGACACAGAGTTTATGGTTTATGAAACACCAGGTCGGATGAAGTGGCAACACCCCCTATTTGACTGTGAGAAAATATCTCTTGGGCCAAAGAATAGTAACTCCTATTTGCAGTCAAGGATGGGTTTACCAGACGCCATTTTGCAAAGTCTTATGGAAATCTTTTCCAGCCTGTTTAGGAGACTTTAATATGCTACTTTATTTCATTGCCTGAGCTTCCCATTTATTTCACTCCTGCAGGAAATGCAAAATATTTTATCATTAAGTGCTTGTTCATGAATTTAAGAGTTTGTCCTAATCTCACAAAGGTTTTCATGCACAAATGGTTCTCCTCTCTGACTATAGAGAGTTTTCCCCATTTTTTTCAACAAGAACAAGAGACTCCACAGGAATTTTTAGATCTTTCGAGAATAAGAAGAAAACCACCAAAACGCAAGCAAACCAAAGATCAGTCCCAATCACTTGTTTAAAATCGACATAACTAAGAGGAAGTATATCCCTTGAAATATTTGACAGAGGAACTGGGGACATTTGCTATGAAATTAAAATAAACAATCTCTACTAGTTTTTTTTAATTCTTAGGTAAAAGAATTTCTTTTTCTGATGGAGAATATTCTGGACTAAAGCCAGAAAATTCAGTTCACAGCCCAGATCAGCCAGTAGCTGATGGCTGACTTTGGCAAATCCCACAATGTCTTTGGACTTCAGATTTCTCATTTGTAAAATCAGGAAGTTGAAAGATATTTCTAAGGTCTTTTGTAATTTTAATAGTCCTCAAGTTTATGAAACTGCTAGTTACTGAATTTTTTTAAAATTCCACAATCATAAATGTCCCAGAATCATATTAATTTTTTCCTACTTCACACACAAATTAGTGAGTGATATATTCCCCCCAACAATTAGGGGGAAATCCAGATTCTGAAGACATCTTGCACAGTTAAAATTTGTAAAGGAAGAACTAAACTCTCCTCTCAGGAGCTTTCTGGCCCTTAGAGATGAGTGTGTCACTTTATTGATTCTTTGCACCAAAAGGGTATTTGGATAAGACAGCTGTTCCCTCCAAATATGGATTATTTATGATTCATATCCTGCTGCCAATAAAATGTTTATAGCAGGTGATCTGCCCATTAATGTTAGTTTCAAAGGATTAAAGCTAGTTAAGGCATTAGTCTTGATTACACTTAAGTAAAACTTGTCCCAGTGACATTACAGTGAACCCCTGACTTCAGCCTCATCTCCTGAAGCATCAGCCCATCCATCTTCCACGTAGGCACCAGGGCTTTTCGTAAAGTACAGATGACAGTACTTTGACAGCTCCGTAAGTTCCATTCTGTGCTATGTCATGATATTTCACTCCTCCCTGGCTTTACACGTGCTGCATCCAACACCTCTAGGGTCAGTCCTCTTCATGGATATAAGGAAGTATTAGTGCTAATTCTCAATAGGCCTTCCCTCTAGGCAGACATAGTTGCAGAAGCCAGATTCAGAAAGTAGAAGGAAATTATATGTAAAGAAAAGGGTGCCACCTTCTCAGTAGGGAAGCAGATGTGCCTCAGAGTGTATGCTGGGTTTCAGGGCAAAAACTACACAGTTGTGCCAGGTGGCCTGGTGTTTCTCATCCCTTTATTCCCTCTGCCACATTATTATCACCTGCCTTACAGTTCCTGAAAATGGATAAAGAAGATGCGGTGCATATACACCATGGAATATTACTCAGCCACAAAAAAGAACGAAATGATGCCATTTGCAGCAACATGGATGGACCTAGAGATTGTCATACTAAGCGAAGTACGTCAGACAGAAAAAGACAAATATCATATGATGTCACTCATATGTGGAACCTAATTTTAAAAAGTGATAAAAATGAACTTATTTACAAAACAGAAACAGATTTACAGATGTTGAAAAACAACTTCTGGTTACCAAAGGGGAAACGTGGTGGGGGAGGGATAAATCAGAAGCTTGGGATAAACACACACACACTACTATATATAAGACAGATAATCAACAAGGACCTACAGTATAGCACAGGGAACTCTACTCGATATTCTGTGATAACCTATCTGGGAAAAGAGTCTTAAAAAGAATACATATATGTATATGTATAACTGAATCACTTTGCAGTACACCTGAAACTGACACAACATTGTTAAGTCAGCTATACTCCAATCAAATTAAAATTAAAAAAAAAAAAAGAATTGACTAAAATCTCACCTTCTCTGGGAGGCCTTCACTGTCTTCTCCACCTCCTCCACAGTGACAGAAGTTTTCTCCTCTGTGAGCCCACGCTACCCGACACCTAGCTCTACTGTATCCCATTCTGTTGTCACTGATCCCCTATGTATCCCTCAGTCCCCTCCGATTAGGACCACTGGTTTGCTGACTGTTTCTCCCCAGTAAACCATAGTCTCCTTCCTATGGGTAAAAAAGTCATAGTTCATCTCTACCTGTGCTGCCTAGGACAAGTTCTGTTCCCTTTAAGTACTTAGTAAATGCCTATTTAAAGGGAAGTCTGTCTGGTTGATGTTAAAGCAGTTACAACATTTAAAATCCATGCAACCAAACAGCCTAAGAGTAGCATCAAATGTTGGCTCATGTTCCAAATATACATATTACACACAGCCATTTTCCTCTTAAAAGAAAGATAGTGGATTAATAACTTACGTCCTTTTGAATTGGGATGAAAATTTCATTTTCTATTAAAAATTTCAGAAGCACAATGTATAAAATAATTACTTTCTAAATATTGTTTTGTATTCTCTTTCTGTAAATTTCCCTGCTCCCACATCTCCAAAAACTCAGTCTTTTCCCCCAAAATGTAAATCAGCTAAATTCTAAAATGAAGAACTGATCCTTATTGTCTAAGAAAAAATTAGCCCTTTGCACAGGAATGGAAATTCCCTGTTTCCACAGATTAACAATTTAAAGGGACATAAATCTTCTGCTCTCCGTTAATAAGGACCAAGGCATCTACCAAATGTGTTAGATAATGAGGCTTAATTCACGGTCTCTCAACTGTGACACCAGTGACACTTTGAGCCAGCTAATTCTTTATCAAGATGCACAGGGTCATCCTGTGCATTATGGGCTGTTTAGCAGCATCTCTGGCCTGTACCCACTCGATGCCAGTAGCAGTCTCCCAGTTGTAACAGTCAAAAGTATCTCTAGACATTGCCAAACACCCCCTGGGGGGCACAGTTGCCTCCAGTTGAGAACTACTGCCCTCAATATACTCAGAAGGTAGATATATCAGGCTTTAGAACCAATTATACAAGTAGCAAATACCAGCTCCATCACTTAGGAGCCGCGTGCCCTTGAGCAAGTCACTTAACCGCTCCAAGCTTTAGTCTCTTCATGTAAAAAATGGTGCCAGTAAAATACATTTTCATAGCCCGTGGAAGACTAAATGTAAAAAGGTACATGAAATGCTTGGTTAGCATAGTACCTGCTATATGGCAAATACTTAATACCGGAGTCTGCTTCAGATGTGGTCGGGGAGGATCACAGAAGAAGACAGCTCCTCCCAGAAAGTCAGAACCAAGAGCCACCAGATGCGCTAAGCAGGAGACTTACTCCCCCTCACTCCCTCTTCACTCTGGTCCAGCAGGATCTGATAACTGCTACAACCAAATGACTGAGAATTATTTGTATTCTCTCCTTTTCCAAATAGGAGTTTTTGCTACGGTTATAATGTTACTACTACTGGTGAGATGGGACCAGAAAAGTATGGACCTAAAAAAACCCTATTCTGACCTTGTAGAAGGGATCAAGCATCACCCAGAGTTTCTGAACCTTGAACCCTATTGCAATAACTGGGTGGGATTTTTGAATTGAATCCCTTGAGAGAGGAGGTGAGTGTCCTCTGCATGTGAAAAAGAGATACACATAGCTTTTTAGGTTTCCACCTGGACAGACCATGGTACAGATTGTAGGATGTCTCTAAATTCGTTCTCCACTTCTTCCTCATTATTAGAAGTCCAAAATTTTAGTTGGCACATGGCAGCCCAAACAGTTCTCGGCTTCCCCTGCAACTAAGTGTGACTACGTGATTAAGTCCCAACCATGGGATGTAAGTAGACCTGATGTGTGTAAATTCTGAGATGTGTCCTTAAAGGTAGGGAACATGTCCTTTCCTATTTCTCTGTTCTGTTTTATGGAACTTGAATGTAAGGGCTATGTGTCATCCATGAGGATGAGGGTCATGTACCCAGTTCACCAACCTTGGTGAGATGGGCGGATGGAAGTAACCTGTGTCGCAGATGACTGAGAAGCCATCATCTTTGGCCTCTGTATCTATACCTTTATATAAGAGAAAAATAAATCAATCTATATCTTGTTTAAGCCAGTGATATTTTGGGGTCCCTATTATCCACAACAGAATGTACAGTTCAACTAACAGACTGATATTATGCATTTCCTTTTAGCTGTAGACCTGAAAAAATAAGAATAAGAACTAAGGCAGAAAACTATCATATGATTCTTAACTCTAATTCCCCTGACCCCTTGAGGAAATGTGTCACTCATACTCTGCCTATGTCTCTTGCAAATGAGTCTGAGAAAAGCAAAGGAGACAGTATAGGAAGTTGAATCAAAAATGGAAGAGATGGGCTTCCCTGGTGGCGCAGTGGTTGAGAGTCTGCCTGCCGATGCAGGGGACATGGGTTCGTGCCCCGGTCCAGGAGGATCCCACATGCCGCGGAGCGGCTGGGCCTGTGAGCCATGGCCACTGAGCCTGCGCATCCAGAGCCTGTGCTCCGCAGCGGGAGAGACCACAACAGTGAGAGGCCTGCATACCAAAAAAAAAAAAAAAAAAAATGGAAGAGGTGTTACCAAGACTGAGGGATTGGTTTAAAAGCAGACCAGCGTGACTCACCTCCATGAATACTGTCCTCATAGTGAGTCAAAGGAAAGATGCTTGAGAAAGAAGAAAAGGAAATTCAGAGATGCATCCTGAAATGGGCTGCGCCAACGTTCCCAGTTATCCAGGTCCACCTTCATCCATAGGTGATTTCAAAGTGAAATGAGGACTTTCATAAATTTTAAATTTGGTTCTGAGATAAAGGAAAGGGAAATAGCATCTTGTTTGAAAAGTGCTCCTCGGTGCACACGTGCCCACCCGAGAGGACTATGGCTCTCGCCCACACAATTCCCATCGCTGTTAATGAGAATTGTGTTGATAAAGCCTCAGCCATCACGTTCCATCTTTTTCACAAGTCTTCTAGCCGGCACAATGTTTAGAAACCATCCTGGGGGTACCACAGTGACGCTTACAGCTAATAACTTGTGTCCTCATCCACAGCAGACTTGCATAATCATTTTCATAGACCCCATTAGCCAAAGCATTTTGAGAGACATGGTTGTTTAGCCCAACAATCTGGTAATAGTAACTTCATAAATCAGTGACTGTTTGGGTCTGAAGTTTTGGAGTTAGAAGTAGACGGAAGAGAAGCATGAACTCTTTTTAGAAGAAATTACCTGAATTCAATAAGAAGTCACTGTAAATGACCCAAATGAACCCACTTCTCGTTCTAGCCTGCTATATTAACCACATTACTTCTTGCCCCTAGCAGCAAGGCTGGTTACAGCCTAATTTAAATCTCTTATACATTATAATTCTCTAAGTGGGGTAAAGAGCACATGGTCTCAGTCACCTGCTAAACATATGACATGGAGTGTAAATTCATTTATTTGAACCTTAATATTAAAGGACTTTCTTGAATTTAAATCATCCGATACCAAGTTATGACTTCAGTCCAAAAACAGACATGCCCTGGAGAGTTAAGAGACCTTTTCAAAGACAAAGAAGGCTTCTAACCTGCTCACAATTAGCCATTACATGCTACTAGGGCTTGTTTAATCGGGACTGCCACTCTCAGTTAACCAGCAACAAGTGAATAGAAGAGTGAGTAATCAAAATTAGGTACACATGTTGCCAATTATGTACATTAGGGAGTGTAATGAAATTGTATGTTTTGCTTTGCTTTTTCTTTCTTCTCTGGCTCCAAGAAGTTAAAGTAGTCAGGGAACAGAGCTCAAACATAACTTTTTCCTTCTAAGTGCAAGAAAACCACGTACATCGAAGCCCCTGCAATTCTTCACCTATAGTCCACTCTAACTTCAGCATTTACTCTGCAGTGGGGCTGTTAGGAACTCCCTCTGTGGGCCTCCAAAAGGACCAGGTAAATATGTTGTGGTACAAACATAGAGCTCATTCTTCTTTTCTTTTTTTTTTTTTTCTTTTTTTCTTTTTTTTTTTTTTGCGGTACACGGGCCTCTCACTGTCGTGGCCTCTCCCATTGCGGAGCACAGGCTCCAGACGCGCAGGCTCAGCGGCCACGGCTCTCGGGCCCAGCCGCTCCGCAGCATGTGGGATCCTCCCGGACCGGGGCACGAACCCGCGTCCCCTGCATCGGCAGGCGGACTCTCAACCACTGCGCCACCAGGGAAGCCCCATTCTTCTTTTCTTTACTGAGCAGTAACAGAGATAATTTAGCCAAGAGACAAAATTCCCCTCCTGTTCACTAAAAAGCAAGAATATTCAGTTTCTCTGCTGTGATTCCCTAGGTCTCCGATTGGTAGTATTTTAGTGGGGAAATGGAAGGGAAAGAAAGGAAAGCCACAGTGATGATGCACTGAGCTGAAAAGATCTTCAGCTTAAATCTGCATTTGGAACTGGTTAAAATAGCCATCCCCCTAGAATTGGCACTTTAAATGTGAATTTCCTAGACTGGACAGCTTTAAAATTTATATTTAAATGTGTGTATTCAACTATACAGATTTAAATGGACACATATCTAAATATAAATTATTTTAAATTGGGGGGTTGTACCAAGCACTTGATATAATTTAATCATGAATGAAAGATAGACAGTAAAGAAAATGGGTCCCATTAAATATTAATCCTGTTTCATATCTTCATTTGTAGACAGAAAGAACTACAAGAATCCAGATATATTGGAAACTATAATTTTTCCCCTATAAATATCATCCAGCTGTTTCTGTAATAGATTCAACTGAAACAATTGTCTTCCTGTGGCTGTGCTTCTGGAGGTTCCACAGATTATGAGACAGTAGGAGAATTTGTATGACTTTAAACTCTTCCGTGGACCACAGAGATACCATAATGTGACACTGATCTAAAAGTTAAATAAGTTTTCATGACTGGCCTTTCTTATACTTACCAGGAATGCTGAGAATTTGAGTCTTTCAGTTATGGGCAGGGCCAAATTAAGAGTTCATGACTTTTTCAAGCACAGAGACAATCGTGTAGAGCAGCAGTCCGCAAACTTTTTCTGTAAGGGCCAAATAGTAAATATTTTCAGGTTTGCACTCCATAACATCACTGTTGCAACCACTCAACTCTCCCTTGGTAGTGGAAGCAGACATAGACAATATGTAAACCAATGCATGTGGCTGTGTAAACTTTATTTACAAAAACATACTGCAGACAAGATTTGGCCCTTGGGGTCTATAGTTTGCGGATCCTGTTTTAGCTCTAAATCCTCTGATTCTCTCTGATCATTTTTAATTTTCCATCTCATCACCCAAGAAAATAATCAGAGACTTTGATCTCATGGAACAGGAGTTCAGATTTGAAGGGAATGGTCTAGAATTATTTGAGGAGCTTGATAAAAATATTGATTCATATGCCCTCCCCCTAAATTTTTATTTAGTAAATCTTACATGGATCCCAGAAATGTGAATTTTTTTAAAGCTCCCCAGGTTGATTTTGATTCAACGTCAGATTTGTGTTTTCTTGATCTAGATAATGGCCCCAGCTTTTCCAATAACTTTCTAACATAAAGAGTATCACCTACTATATTAGTCAGGGTAATTACTGCTAGCTGCTACAATAGCAAACCCCAAATCTCAGCAGCTTAACCCAGTAAAAATTTATTTCTGTCTCATAATCACTCTCCTCTATCTTATAGCTATGCCATCTGGAACTCTGGGGGGAAAGAAAAAGAAATGAAGGAAGCAAACCATCTCAATGTCTTAGCACAAACATAGCACAAACATGACACATGGCACTTCTGCTCACATTTCATTGGCCAAAACCACTCATATGGCTCTAACCTTAACTGCAAGGGAGTCTGGGAAAAGGAAAGGAGTACATTAATACTTGGCAAGCTCTAAATGTCTCTGACTCACCTGCCATGTTTTTATCTGACTCATCATCTGTAATTCTAGTATACCACCTGCCTGCTCCAGACCACACAGAAAGAACAGATGCTCAAAAAACTCTGGGCCATCTATTAAACGCTCAGCAACTCTGGAACAGACAGCTTAATATCCAAAGCTGTTACTTATATCCAGCTTTTTGTGAAGGTTAGATTCTTGAAATTCTGGAATGCAGCTCATTTTTATACATCAAATTAGGTTTGGGGATTTTTTTTGTTTTTTTTAATTAGCTGGAAATTCACTGTGTGAAACTAGGGCTGTTGTGATCTCTAGCTTCTGAGCTAGATATACACAGATAGGTGTCATGGCAAAAGAAAACAGTAATTAGCAGATTGGCCTCATGTTTGCAGTTACAAAGGTTGGGTGTTGGTTTGTTTAAGTAATACTGTGCGTATCCATGATACTCAGTGTTAGGAAATTAAGAAGAAATGTAGAGACTGCCATCTCTAATCCAGTAGCCAGAGCAGCTGATTCCCTGTTTTCAAAAGTGGGAAAAAATATCTAAATGGGAGGCATCTGCTTGAATATTTAGAGACACAGATATCATTTCAAAAGTGATAGCCCTTTAAAAAAAAAAATGCTTCCTCATGAAAAAGAAAAAAAAATGCCATCAATCTTTAAGCTCTTAAAAGAGAAAATGGGGATTTCTACTAAAGTGATACAGATTTCAGCTAGATGTTTGAAAAAGTCCCAAAATATTTAGGGTGGCTTATAGCCTTTCCCACATAGAAACTGAGATAGCATATGAAACTATTGACTGAGGAAGGTTTACAGTTCTAGGAGGAAGAACTAACGAAGTATTTATGAAAATCACAACTTCATTTACCAGCGATGGCTTATGGCCTGTAACTATCCACACACGTGATCTGCTTATTCAAAGTAAAAAGAAATGCTAATCAGTAAAAAGGTATTGTTTTTCAGTGCACAGCCCTTATTCAGTATAAACTGTGATCTTAAGTGTGGCACAAGATGGTTTTCTTTAACAGACCTGCAAATGATAACTAAATAAAGCTGCTATTTAAACCCTGCCTCATAACCTTTCATCTCAGAGTCCGTATCTGAATCCCTTGTTTATTAACCTGATAGCTCTCTCACCACAGCCATCTCTCAGTTGATACAGCAGTCCCAGTCTTTCGGAACAATCAGTCACCTTGGAGAAAGCGCAAAATATTTGCTCAGCCAATGTTGTAGCATTTGGCTGTTTCACCATCCCCAAGGGATCTTGGCTTATGTACAGCTATAGATATGACAAGACTGTCTGCAATAATTTCAAGTGTTGGACTCTATCTAAATGCTGAAAACCCTTCCATAATTGTACAAACACCTAAAACCTGGCAGAAAAAACTGCCTTTTTAAATATAATGGAGTTATTTCAATGGATCCATTCCCCAGGAAACTATATGTTACAAAAACAGTTATAGCATTATGGCTTATAATCAGTGGCTTTCTCAGAATCTTCAATCCAACACCTTTTAAAGAAAATAAAACAAGATTTCTAGACTATTAAGCTGGGAAGGATATCCTTATTCATACGGAAAGAGTGAAGGTTTTTGTGAGGTTTCTTTTTCCTGTATTTTCTTTAGAATATTTACATGCCTGTAGCCTCTATATGGCAAAGTTACAGAAAGCTTACATACAAGGTTCATTTCCAATAGAAAACAGGTCAATAACCCTTCTATAGATAAGGATTTCAAACTTTGAGCAATTATAAAAGTACTTAAATTGCTAATTAAGAATGATTTAACATGCAGAAATCAGGAGTTTATCATTCATATATCACAAAGCCTAGAACAAGTATACCATAACTACATGGTTTAGAGATAGACTTTGTTGATTAAAGTTTATTACAAACAAACACTCTTTCCCCTGATTTCAAGATCAACAGGAAGATTCCGAGATTTTACCACTTACTTAGGGCTGTTGGGTTCATAAGTCACAGATATTTAGAGCAGACATGATCTTGAGGAATTTTCTAAAAACAGCTTCACTTTACAGATGAAGAAAAGGGCTTGTGAAAAGAGCAAAATCCAGGCTAGACTCCTCCAATCTGATTGTACCTGGCTCTACTCCTGCATCCCCCATTTTTCAGCTGCACATCAATACAGAGGGTGGGTCTCCATCCATGTTTTGGGAAACTGATAACTAGAAAGTTGTTTGAGTGATAGCATTCATAAGCACTCCTAAAGGAAGCAAGGATTATTGGTTTCAAAATAACCCAACTGTTATTCATAAAGTGTGGAATGACAACTTTTTGCTCATCTGTTGAAATGTAGTTGCCTTAAAAATAACAAATATTTTCCACTTATCCCTAGCTCACTCTTGTTAACAGTGACAAATGACTCATTGAGAAATGACTTTTGACAGCTTCCAGTTGCCTGGTGGATTTTTATAACTGCCTTTTACTGGGTCAAGGAGCAGCCATGTGTAACCCTTTGGGGCCATTATTGGGTATAAACTCTGTGGCAACTGCACTTGCTACATCATTCATTTAATTGGTTCAAGGCAAATGCCAGGGAGACCAAAGTTAACATGCTCATAGACAGGATGCCTCATCACAAGCAGGAAAGAGAAATGTCTGTGCTTGGTTCCAGGAAGAACCACGCCGGAGAACACGTAGCTGGCCAGGATCAAATCTATCACTTATACTACAGCTTAATCCCAAGAGCGTGACCTACTGATAAGGAGCCCCTCGCTCTTTTATTTCTGTATACAAAAGCCTACATATATGTTTCCACAGAATTATACAAAATAGAATCCTTTGAGTCATGAGATTCTGGAGCTCAAATGTATTATTTCACAGGTGAGAAAAGAGATCGTGTTTAAAGCATTTACTCAAGATCACACAACTGGTTACCAGCAGAACTCAGGCAAGAACTCATTTCTCCTCGTACCTATTCTAGTGTTTCTGTTGTCGTTGTTACCTTTATGGTTCACCATAGTTCTTTAGTGCTTCTGCCAGGTTCGTGTGTTAAAATGGTCTTGCATGATAACAACATTTAGATCCCTAATTGTCTTCTAAACTAGTTAAAATCTATTCCTGAAGAGTCTCTTCTATTGAAAAGTACTACGGTGACTTATTGCTGTAACCCCTCCTTTTCTCATCACTAAAAAACTAGTTTAAAACAGAGCGACAAATTTATTGCTATGGCCAATTGTGTTAATAATGTCTGAAATAAAAAGTGTTTTGT
Organism: Neophocaena asiaeorientalis asiaeorientalis; assembly: GCF_003031525.2. NCBI lineage: Eukaryota > Metazoa > Chordata > Mammalia > Artiodactyla > Phocoenidae > Neophocaena > Neophocaena asiaeorientalis. The sequence continues at coordinate 7,264,089 of NW_020174057.1, read as the reverse complement.
CAGGATGGAAGGAATATAAGGAAAATATTTCAAAGCTCCTTTTGTAACGTCGATCCCATAATGATTACCTTTTGAAACATTTCTCATGCTCTCACTTTGAAAATGATTATGAAGTCTGTCTAAGGAAAAAGGACCTGAATTTAAGGTTAACCTTGAGTTAAAAAAGAAAAGCAGAGAGATAAGATCAAAGGCAAAATCATCCCGCAGGGCTTCAGGATCTCTCAGGAAAAAACTCTTCTCTTCCCCCCAAATCTCATCAGTTAGAATAAAGCAAATGTACAGCTCTTTACTCAGCCAGATACAATCAAAGCCTTACATTCTGTGTCAATAGAACAGGAATTTCCACAAATTGATAAGGACAGACTGATGGATAGAGGTCAAAGGTGTCCTTTTAAAGTTAGATAGAACTTCTGTTATTACAGTTTTCTCTCTCTCTCTCTCTCTCTCTCTCTTTTTTTCGTTTCCAGAAGGTAGGTGATTAACACTATAGTGCTGAAGAAAAATGTCCCACTGAGTCACAAAGCTAAGAAAGTCTGTAGTCACTGTTGTAATATAAGTTTCTTCTGGAGATTTATAGCTGTGCTGATTCACAACTTCCCACACACGCTGAGGGGATAGGAGAAAAGAGCATCTCCCTCTTCCAGTTAACTATAAAATGCATGAATCAAAAACAAAAAAAAAACTCATATGGTTACTTCAGAGAAGTTGGATTTTTTATATTTACAGAAATTAAGATTCTCCCAATTAAATATATTTTACAATGAGTCACTTTCGGGTGGGGGAAGATGGCATTGTGGAGAGAAAAGATTACTCCCTCTGGTTTTATATTTTTAAAAATCACAAAAGCAAATGCAAACTAAATTTCACAAAGATTATCCCAATGGATGAGCCAAACTTACAAATCACGTACCAAAGAACTGAATGGCACAGGCAAGGAGGCCCAGCTGTGATCAACAGTTAGCCACGCAGGCTACTTACATGGATACTATGCTCTTTCCTTTACAAGAAGCACTTTCTCTCAAGGGAAGGGAAGGGAAGGGAAACTAACATTTATTTAGGTCTTACTGCGTGCTGTGCCAGAGGCGTTCACATACTGGATGTCTTTCAGCCTCAGTGTAAGCCTGGGGTGCATGATTCCCTCCACTGTATACAGATAAGAAAGGCCCAGCCAGGGAAAAGGGAACCAAGGTATACTAATTACATCATGTACATTCATTCAACAAACATTAATTTATTAAGTCCACCTGGAGCCAGGAGAATTTAAAATAACCTGAGTTTGCTTAAAACTAAAATAAGAAACCTAACACACATGACTCAGAGATATGAGGACTTCAGGAAGTATAAAACACCCATTTCAGTTTCCCAGCTACGTCATCAAGGACTAGCGATCATGCCTAGAATATATAAAAATGAACTCGTTGTTCAGAATCCATATTTGTGTATGAAATCCATCCAACATTACGCACCGTGCGTTAGAGCAACCACTAGCAATATGTAGCAATTTAATTTAAACTTAAATTAGTTAAGTCAATAAAAAACTTAAAATTCAGTTTTTTAGTCACAGTAGCTATATATCAACTGCTGATGGCCACGTGTGACAAGAGGCTATGTACTGGGAAGTATAGATATAGAACACCATCATTGTAGAATGCTCTATTGGACAGCACTGTCGGACTCTAAACATTCTAGATGAGGAAAGGAGTTTAATATATAATCTTGCTTCAGATATTTTTGAAAAATACTGCATTGTTTGTATAGCACTTCATGATTTTTCAAAGACTGGAAAAGAGGGAAGCCCCTGGTGGTCCAGTGGTTAGGACTTGGCGCTTTCACTGCCGTGGCCCGGGTTCAATCCCTGGTCAGGGAACTAAGATCCCACAAGCTGTGTGGCACATCTGGAAAAAAAAAAAAAAAAAGACTAGAAGAGATTATTTTTCTGATCCATGCTGATTATCCCCATTCTGTGGTGAAGGCACATGACACCTAGGGAGGCTAAGTGACTGACAAGGTCATATATTAGCACCCAAGAGCAGAGGGGTTAATCTCAGCCTGCTAGTCCAGCATGTTCAGGGCATGGTGCAAAAGCACACACTCAGAAGGCAACTGTGGCTTTGAATCCCAGCTCTGATGCCTACCAATTGTTTGACATGGAACAGGTATGGAAGTCTTCTGGGCTTCAGTTTCCTCATCTGAAAAACGGGAGGTGATAATGACAAGCTTACAAAAAGAAGCATCCATCACCAGATGGTTAACTTGGTATGCTACCCAGTGTGACAGCGGTCCTCCTCCCACAAGCAGGATTTTTCTTTTTTCTTTTTTAATCTTAATTTAAATTTTTTTTCAATGTTATATTCTACAAATAGGATCAACAGAAGTGGTTCACAATTTAAGAAGCTGATTTTGAGTACGCTGACATTTCCAACTGTTATATATACTCTCCTCCCAGCTGCTATATTTGTGTTACCTCAGAATTATTGTCAAGATTATATGAGAATTGAAATAGCACATAAATCTGACATGCAGACATTCAATAAATGCAAGTCCCTTCTTCACCTTCTTCCTCTACCTTAACTTTTTTTTAAGACTTCCTGGTATCCACCTGTCACACAAGTTAGAAGACTAGATCCTATCCTGCATGGATAAATGACTTAGCAAGCTTATTTACAACCTGATAGTGTAACACATAATGTCCACAAGAATATGCATTACATATCATGTTAGAAATCAGGAGTAAAATAAGATTAAATACTCAGAAATTTGTTTTTCAGAAAGCTTTAAGAGTGCATCTATTCCATATATTGATTATCTAGCTAATGGAGAGGTGTATTCTAAAATGTTTCTTCTACTTGGCTTAGAAAAGCATCATAGGGTTTTATGTTGGGTTCAAGATATTAAACTTAGTCTACATATCTGAAGTCAATGATTTATAATTCTAGATCGGCTCTGAATTTTTCAAGCAACTCTATTTTAATTCATTTTAATTTTCCAAAAATATATCTGTACTGCATTCTCCTCCAAAGAGTCCTGAAACAAAGAAACAATGAGAGAGTAGTCAGTCTCAAGGAGATGGATGCTTTAAGCATCTTCTGGCTGGTACTGGGACCACTTGGCCTGAGAACAGGCTGACAGATGTGAATCTTAAAATGCCTGCTGACACTCTGCCATGGATAGCTAACATTTTGCCTCTATAGAGGCTCCACGTAGATGTTTGCTGGAGTCTGATACCAATTCTGTGAAGCCTGAAGTAAGGAAGGCATTATCTCATTTTTCCAGGTGAGAAATTTGAGAATCCAGATACTGGATTGATGTGACACAGATCATTATAAAACCAGGACTAGAACTCAAGTCATTTGACTCCTTGTCTGATGTTTTTTCTATTATCAAAACCACTGAATTAGATGAAGCTCTCATTTAAATAGACCTAAACACAGTACCTGTATTTCATCTATTAAATCAAAACGAGTATGCAGAGAATGGCCACATGACCAAACCATAGAGAGCCAGCCAGTGAAGACCAGGGAAGCCCACGGGGGTCAGACAGGCAGCAAGAGGGTAGCACATTGGAAGAAGTTGTCTAGCTCCATCCCTCCAGCTCTGTAGTTACTTCTGTTGTCTTCATTTTTTCATTAATCAATGGGAAGATATACAGGCAGAATGCATACTGCGTTTACAGATGGCACAAATGTAGAAGGAATGAGGTGAATGCTGGTGAACAAAATCAGCATTCAGAAAGTTGTCAATGAACAAAAAGACAAATCTAACAAAAGGAAACTTTGAGTGAGATACATGTGAGACCCTGCTCTTAGGAGACAAACTGTGTTCTCCCCAAAATTCATATGTTGAAGCCCTCACCCCCAGTACTTCAGAATGTGACTGTACTGGGAGATAAGGCCTTTAAAGGGGTGATTAAGTTAAAACAAGGCCATTAGGGTGAGCCCTAATCCAACTCGACTGGTGTTCTTATAAGAGGAGATTAGGACACAGACAACCCACAACTGAGGGGTGACCATGTGAGGACACAGCAAGAAGGTGGCCAGGCCATCTGTAAGCCGAGGACTGAGTCCTCAGAAGAAACCAAACCTGCCGACACCTAGATCTTGGATTTCTAGCCTCTGGAACTGTAAGAAGATAATTTTTGTTGTTTAAGCCACCTGGTCTATCACATTTTTATTATGACAGCCCTAGCAAACTATGTAATACACTCACATTTGGGCAACAAACAAATATACCTATTGAGGGCTTCCCTGGTGGCGCAGTGGTTGAGAGTCCGCCTGCCGATGCAGGGGACGCGGGTTCGTGCCCCGGTCTGGGAAGATCCCACATGCCGCGGAGCGGCTGGGCCCGTGAGCCATGGCCGCTGAGCCTGCGCGTCCGAAGCCTGTGCTCCGCAACGGGAGAGGCCACAACAGTGAGAGGCCCGCGTACCGCAAAAAAACAAAAAAAAACAAACAAACAAATATACCTATTGAGTATAAGATAGACAATACCTAGCTTAACCGTGTGCAGTGGCAGGAGAGAGAGAGAAAAGCTTCCGTTAACAGTGAGTTCTAGGTAAGTCTGCCATGTGTTTGATGCCAACACAGAATGAATGAGTAAAGGTCTAATATTAGAGGCAGCAAGGTCTTGGTGTCAGACAAGACAGTTTGTTTCAACCCTGTCATTTCCTCGTTGTGTGACTTGAGCTGGTCATCTCTCTCTGCGCTTGTGTCCTCATCTGTAAAATAGGAATAATCCCTACCTGACAGATTGAGAGGACCTCAAGAGATAATAGATAATCAACTGCTTCACACAAAGCCTGCCTTGGAGAAAACAGTAAATGAAGGCCACTATTCTCTGTCTTAGCATCGTCCTCAGCATCACTGTCAGAGGATGAGGGTCTCAGCTATTTGGTGATGATCAGATCACATCTGAATATCAGTTTGGGCTCTTCAAACTCTACTTATAAAAACATGGTGATAGTAAAAACAACAGCAAGTACCATTTATTTGAGTGTCTGCTCTGTGTCAAGTGTTGTAGTTCACCTTTTCATTTAATCTTCACAACTCCCCTTTAAACTATGTGTCATTATCAACATTTTACAAATGAAGAAACCAAAACCGAAACACACAAAGCCAGTAAGTGGTGGAGGCAGGATTCAAAGCTGGGTGTGTCTGACTCTGAACGATGTTCTCTTCCCCTTCCTGTATGCTCAGAGCAAGGGAACTCGAAACAATATCTAATAAGATAAACGACTTGGGGATGAATATTAAGAACACTCCTGAGAACATAGCATTGTGTTTAAATATTGTAAAGTCTGTTATTGAAAAGATTGATTGGATTTCGTATAATCAGTAGAACCAAAACTAGGAGTAGAAATTATGGGGGCAAGAGTACACCTCAACATAATATTTTCTAGTAGAATAGTCAAAAGATGGACTAGATTTCTTCAACAACATTCGCATAACCATTTGGCAAGGAAGTTGCAAAAGTTGTTTTCAAGTATCAGCCAAGTAGTTGAAATCGGTGACTTCCGGGGTCCCTCCCAGACCTAAAACGAACTATGAATTTATATCCATGCATCATGGGTGTGTAGGTGATAAGAATATCAAGACAGGAAAAAATCTAACAACTTGCAATTCCTGAGCGTCCTAGAACACAGCACCAGATGCTCAACCACAGGGACTGAGATGTGCAACACCAGTCCCAGAAGAATTGGAGTGCCAGGCAGGGAAAGAAGGACGGCCACAACATGAAGAAGCATGGTCCATTGTTTTAACTACTGAGCTACAAACCGTGGGCAGAGGAAACAAAGCAAGGTCCTGTCTGAAGCATAATGGTTTTAGCGATAGATTCAAATTCCCATCTCACCACTGGCAAGCTGTGTGTCTGTGGCCAAGTTACATAGTGAATGCTCACTAAATGTTGGTTTACATTATTGTTATTCCTGAGTATAGATTTTTTTCCCCAGGATATGGAGCAGAGCCAAAGCTAATCATAAGCTACCCTTTCTCAGAAGACTACAGCGATACAGAAGTAATGACTTCAGTAAACCATGGCATCTTCTACTTTTAAACAAGAAAATATGAAAAATCTCTACTTCTGAGAACTGATACCTACTTATGGAAGTTTCTGAACTTAAGAAAGGATTAAGCATAAATTGTGGTTAAAGTTTCCTGTCATAGTTCTTCCCTTGTGTGAAATAATTTATATGCATAGTTCAAGTCAAAATGCATTTACCAGTAGGAGCTGTGGGTAAGCTTGCAGGTTCCACAACCATGTTTTCTGGGTTCAAATTCCACCTGGATCGCTACTAGCTGGGAAATCTTGACAAGTTATTGAGATCTCTGGGCCTCAGTTTCCTGGTTTGTAAAATGGAGCTAATCTTAGTACCTACTTCAGAGGCTCATTATAAGGATTTGTAAAGCAGTTACAACAGTACCTGCCTACATAGCAAGGATTACCTATTACTATAATTCTGGTTACTTGTCAGGCATTGCAATGGGCAGGAGAGACACAATGATAAATAAGGCAAGGTTTCTGATCCTAGGAGTTTCTGGGCCAGTGAAGAAAACAGATTCAAAAGCAGAATTCTGATTAAATGTGCCAAACTCAACAACAGCTTAACCTACTACTGGGTATGATGGAGGCAGAGACGAGAAGTAGCTAATTGAACCTGAGAAGACTTCCTGGAGGAGGGAATACCTGAACTAAGTCTTCAAGGATGAGTAGATGGCAAAGTTCTGATGGAATCCTTGGAATCTTTTGGCCAAAAAATATTTCACCCAAAGTGTTAGCAAATGAAACCCTTTCCAAATGTCTTAACTGATTTTAAAATAATAATAATAAACAGCCAGCAGATGAAGAGAACTTGATCATATCAGTTGAAATATGACAAGTTTTGATCTAGTTTCCAGCTAGGTGTTACCCAATGGTTTATGTGAATGAATTTCAATTGAGAAGTACTGCCCAAATAATTGAGAGAGAAAAAAGTCACTTGGAAAACAGGTACTGAAGCTCACATCTTAGAATACTTGACAAAGGAAAGAATATACAAAAGAAGGTAGTTGATAGTTGGCTAAATATGAAATAACTAATGAAATGTGACCTGTGATCATGCCAGCAAACTGAATTCTCTTTAAGGGCAGGGAAATGTTATGTATAATATAATAGATAACATGTGTTTCTTGTTGGATTCCTCAGGAAACTAGACTCTAGACCATGGGGGAAGGATGAGGTCAAGTTGACATATAGAATACTTTCAAATAATTTGTATTTATTATTGGTACAAAACTTTGAAAAGTATGTTTCTTTTTGAAATATTGGTTTAAAACCTGTGATCAGTGATTTGAAAGTTTGCTTATAAGTTCAGTTTAATACTTGATTTTAATGGCTATGTTTATGGACTGAATTATGTCTCCCCAAAATTCATATGTTGAAGTTCTAACCCTCAGTAATTCATAGTGTAATCATATTTGGAAATAAGATCTTTAAATGGGTGATTAAATTAAATGAGGTCGTTAGGTTGGGCCCTAATCTTATATGATTGGTGTCCCTGTAAGAAGAGGAAATTTGGACAAAGATGTATATGCTCACAGGAAAAGACCACGTGAACACAGAGGAAGAAAACAGCCATCTACACAGTCAAGGAAAGAGACCTCAAAAGAAACCAACCCTACAGACACCTTGATGGCATACTACTCAGCCATAAGAAAAGAAGGAAATCCTGTAATTTGTGACAACATGGATGAACCTGGAGAGTACTATGTTAAGTGAAATAAGCCAAAGAGAGACAGACAAATACTGTATGCTATCACTTTTATGTGGAATCTGAAAAAAAAAAATTGAACTCACAGAAACAGAGAGTAGAAAAGTGGTTGCTAGGTGCTGGGGTGTGGGGGGAATGGGGAAAGGTTGGTAAAATGTACAAACTTTCAGTTATAAGATGAACAAGTTCTGAGGATCTAATGTATAAATAACATGGTGACTAAAATTGATAACACTGTATTGTATAACTGAAATTTGCTAAGAGGGTAGAACTTAAATGTTCCCATCCAAAAAAAAAAAGGTAACTATGTGAGATGGTGGATGAGTTAGTAAACGTTTATCAAATCATCACAGTGTACATTTTAAATATCTTACAGTTTTGTCAGTTATACCTCAATAAAGCTGAAAAAATAGTGGATGTGAGTCCTTATTTTAAATAATACTATTGATAAGTGAAAAAAAAGGTACCTTTTTTTTGGGAGCACAGGCTCCGGACGTGCAGGCTCAGCGGCCATGGCTCACGGGCCCAGCCACTCTGCGTCGTGTGGGATCTTCCCAGACAGACCGGGGCACGAACCCGTGTCCCCTGCATCAGCAGGCGGACTCTCAACCACTGCGCCACCAGGGAAGCCCGGTATCTTAATTCTTAATAGATCAGTTCGCTCATTGCTTTTCCCTTGTCACGAGTCTCATGTAAGGAGTAAGCAAAAGCCGCCTCTACAATGTTATTGTTGTTCTCGTGTGCTTACATTATTAGCATTTTTTTAATCTGCAATTTCTCTGCAAGGGACATTTTCAAGCCATGTGTCTATTTGGTGAGCATTCATTCAGTGAAAACGAGATAATATAATCCGAAAAGCCACTTACTAAACCCTGCTTTGAAATATTCTGCAAGCAAACAAAAGAGTGAGATTAATGGCCCTCTCTCCATCTCCATTCCCCACTCAGGGAAACTTCCACACTGTTCAAGATGCAAGGCTATCCAACACACCGACCCAGAAATGCTGCTGGGGAGTGCCGGTACCAGCCACTCTATATGTGCTAGTAAGCTGAATCCCTTTCTTACATTTTTAGACAGAAATTAATAACAGTTCTAGTATTTTCTTCCCAGACCCTGTTGCTGTCGTTAGCCAACCTCTGGGATGCATGAACCTCCACCCTGGAGACCAATCTACTTGAGTAAACAAAGGGGAACAGCTGGTTTTTGAATTACTTCTTAGACAAAAGCCATCTCTGCCCTGGTTCTATTATGCATAGAATTATCAAGGCCCAGAGTGACCTGCCATTCTCTGAAATGCCTCTCCAACAACAAATGCCAGCCTTCACACTCCTCATTCAAGGGCATTCACTCTTCTGTCAGTTCTGCCCCTGATTGCCCTGCAATGTGTCCCTCTCAAGCAGAGACAAAATTGTGAAATCACCCAGCATTCCCTAGAGGAAATCTAGGGTCGAGTGTTATTCTTTGGTATTTGAATCTCTGAGTTCAACCCAGAGGATGCACAATTCAGAAGCAATATAATTGAATTTCCTTTCACCAGCCTGCCCGGGCTTGTTGTCTGTCACTCATCAGAGCCAACGTCTTTGTAAAGGGCTTTAGGAACCACATCTTAATGTCACTGAGCAGATAACATATTAACTGTTAATTGACACACAGAAATGCTCCAGGATTGTGTTCCTGTCTTTGTTAGAGGCTGATAAGTGACATGATTTACCACTGCCATTTTTTCTTCCAGTTTTCAGAGAGGTTATAATCAGAACTCCTCTCGTCCCCTAAGTGTCAGGTCAAGTTACAATTTGTCTCTGTTTTTGTGGCAAGATTGGTCTTATTGTTAAATTATACTAATGTCTTTCAGACTTTAAATTATTTTTAAACTAATTTTCCCTTGTGGTAATGGTGTTTTATTTTTATTATTATTTTTTTTAATCATACCAAAAAAATTTCCCTCAAGGATATCATTTTGTCTCAGAATTTGTAAGACATTATGATTTTAAAATGTTTAAATATTTAGTTCTAAACCATTTCTACTTCTTCAAATTGTCTTCCATCTTTATTAAGTCCTCATAGACATTCATATATAATGTTAAGTAACATGTACATACACTGCCTTTTTTTTTTCAGCTTTTTTCAATTAAATATATTTTTATGTATCAGCCAACTAAATGAACTTAGGCATCCTTCATTTCCCCATGTTTAAAATAAGAAAAATAATGTCTACCTCTCAATTGTTTTGTGGGTTAAACTATGCTAACGTGGTGAAATCAACCAACAAAATGAGGGGAGCATGATGAAATCTGAATTTAATGTGAATGTATTGATAGAGTCCACAAAATTATAATTTTTAATAATAATCAATTCCTTCATATTAGTTTGAGACAGTTTATTTAGCCAGTCCCCTGACAATGTCCAAAAGTGAAATTGCTAAATGCATTTAGCATAAATTTTATCCTACTTGCTTCTGAAATGGATGCAAAGTAACTGGAATCTGTCACCTTTCTCATTAATCTGTTAATAAAAACAGGAAGAAAACCTTATATTTATACAATGCTTTACCATTTGAAAATTTCTTCCACTCACTTACTTGAATCTATTATAAACCTTATAAGGTTGACAGATATTATTATTCACACTTTACAGAAGAGAAAAAAATCGAGCTTCAGAGGGGTAAATAACTTGCCCACCGTTTTGGTTAGATTTAAGTCTTCATATTCCAAATGCAACATTCTCTCTACCACTGCACACAGCCTAGACACACTGCTCCCCAGAAAGAATTGAATTTCAGGGTTTTCTCATTGTTTATTTTTGTGAGTTTAATCAGTTTTCAAACATGCCATAGCTTCTTTTAATTTGCATTTTGTTAGTTGCAAACTAGGCTGTATGATTTGCTCCATGTGAGCCTACTGAATGTTCTATTTTGTAAACTGTCTATTCACACTCTTTGAATAGACAGGAAGTAGAATCTTTCACCACATCCTCCTGAGCCTGCACCTTTGGCCTTGTAATAAATAAAAATCTTTTGCATTCCCTATCATGATCAGTTAGTTGACAATAATCCCCCAATGAAATAAACTTGTTGGAAAAGACTTTTTTTTGTAAACATAAGGTCTGCATTAAAAGTTATATGAACCAATGCAACTTAATAACTTTTCCTGTACCCTAAATTCCACTGATCATCCCTTGGGGTTTTCCTCCTTAGGGAAACAGAAAGCTTTTGTGTGTGCAGACCCAGCCAAAGTCCACCAAGTTAGTCCCACTTCTCACCATTTCATCACTCAAACTCCAGATACCCAAACAGGTTGCCCATGTGTCTTTCAGAGAGGGAATTTCCTAGCACCATGGTTGACCTCCACTACCCCAGACTGCCTACACTCTCAGGGTTTGTCCAGAGCCCATCTGGCCTTTGAGACTGGGGAGGGCAGTCAGTTTCCCAGGGCATTTGTTCCTTACCGTCTGTCTCAGGGAGGGACTTTTCTTTGTTTGTTCCCAACCTGTAAGCCCTGACACCTTCAGCCTGAAGGCAGTGAGGCAAAGTGATGTTTCCCAAAGGGAAACGAAGGAAAAACTGTATCAAGAAAATCTCTCTTTTTAAACTCCTGACCTTATGAAACATTTGAGAGAACAAAAACTGTTGACAGTCTTAAATATGTTGAGTACGATACGCCAGAATTAATTCTCAGAGCTATGTCTTGGCTGTCCAACTTAAATGATTTGGTCATTACCTTTTGGAAAGGCCAATGTGAACGATAGAGTTTCAGTCGTTGAGGGAAAGAAACAAGGAATTGTTTTAGCAGTAGCATCCAGCCCTGCAGACCAACACATTTCTGCCTATCTTTGTGAATTTCTCACACAATAATAATAATAGTGATAAATTATTTCTTAACTGATATTGGTGCATTATCAGTACATTTATTGATACCATGTGCTGATATCCATCATCTTACCTGAATCCATAGGAAGTGTCAGGGGAAATACTATGATTCTTCTCCATTGTTTTAAATGAAAAAACAGTGGTTCAGAAAGTTAAGGTGGTTTGCCCAAGGTCATGAGCCTGGCAGATGCAAGGCTAGAAACCGATGCTATGACTCCTATGTTGGTATTCTACTTCATCTCCCAGCTACCAAAGGGAAATATGGTACGTATATGCATGAAAATGTGTCCTTAGATCTATAAAACTTCCCTTATAATAGCAGCTTACTTCTGTACATGTAGTTCTCTTGTCAACTTAATGCATTGCTTTTGCTATTCTCCTTAGGAGCTCTTTTTAAAATTTCTTTACTTCACCAGGTCTATTAACACCATTTTGCTATGGTAACTGCCCCCAGTGAAAAGCACTCATATTAGTTAAATAAACAATTTGATTCTAAATCTAAAAGCACAGTCGTAATTGATGAATATGTTGTTACCTAAGGATTTTAGCTGGTTACTGCACACTAAGCAAAGATATTCATCATCTCTATTTTAATTAAGCATGAATTACTAAGTGAAAAATTTCAGGAGCCGTTTTTCCCCTTTTCACTGTCATAGGCCTGTTTTTAAAGTTTTCCATGTTTTAAATGCAGTTTTTTCAGTGGCACTTGGCTGTTTTTTTCCATTTCTATATGAAAAACTTAAAATACAAAGCCATCTGAGTCTTTCCACCTTGGAAATTAGAGCAATTTTGTTCCATCCTCTAGCATTCAAATTTTGCTCCTTCCTGTTTAGGTTGGATGACTTTTCACTTAGAGGAACTGAATGTATTCCGCTGAGTTCCCCTCACAATCTCCACCATGTGTGGTCAATTAAATCCCAGCAGAATGGAGGAGTTTTTCATTGAAACTACTGCACTTCCTGGGAAACAGCAGGGTTTGCATCTAGTTTCTAAATATTGTTGGATCTTCATGGGGCCAATTTCTTCTCAACAGCCTCAGCGCAGCACACATGGAATTAGACGTGAACCCACCTATATCTAATTTGGCAACAAACCACTCTTTGAAGGAACCGTGCTATTTTCATGAAAGATCTCAGTCATTCCTTCTCTTCATAGGTTTAGCTTTATTTTCTGTAAATACTTTCATGCACATATGCACCTGGATTTTAAAGCGGATGCACCATTCAGAAAAGCCTATATAAAATTACCTCTAGCAAAATAAAATTGGAACACAAAGCAGATGCCTGGAAGACAATTATGGAAAAAATGATGAGAGTCAAATGGTGAAAAGATATTTTGCACTTATTTTAGTAGAGGATTTGTTGTTGGTGGCGGTGGTATAGAACTGTTAGAATCAATTTTTTAAATGTGATAAAGAACCGCAATCCTTTGTGGTTCTTTTTGGGAAGTGTTCCTTAAGTCCGATCATTGAAAAGTGTCTTCCTTTGGTTTTAGATACCTATTTAAACGTGCCTGAGAAAAACTCATCATTGTTAGATTATACATAGAGGAAGAAAGTATGTTGTTCATACTGGAGAGGATTCAAAAAATGTTTCACAATAAAGCTACGTTAACATGGATTTTCCTGACTACTGTATATGTAGCCATTCATCCTGGAGATATTAGCAGTTAACAGTTGCTAACAAATTTAACTGTAAATCAGTTTTCAGGGGCTGTGTTCCCCTACTTAAAGAGTAAACTGTGTTTTAGAATTTGGGATCTTTTTTATATTTACATTTACTTATATTTAGTTTTGTTTGTTACTTTTTATTTTGTTTTTATGCAGAAGAGTTTTGCTCTTTATAGTTGAGGCTCAGTGAATTACAACCTCAGCAACACAACCACCACATTTTATTAATACTTTGTCTTATATGCATGCAATCTCAAGCAAAGTTATTTTCCGTTAAAATCACATAATTTCAATAATCCCTCCCCTAAAGTATTTCAATTAAAAAAGGTATACTGTACTTGTTTGAAAATGGCAAGTCATCAAAGAAGCCAAAATAGGAGAAATGTTACCTTGTGACATAATTCCAAAAAAAAAGGCCAAATTACTCGGCTCAATTACAATTGCATGTGCTCCCTACACTTAGGCTAAAAACATCAGATAAAAACGTGAAATTTGGACTGATTTTACCAAGCAGTGGCAGAGCCTATGAAAGCCTTTGCTCCCTCATATGACTTGAAACAAAAGGAACTGCCTTCAATACAGCTGATCTGAAACAGGTCTTTCCAGAATAAACATTTGCAAGGAGCTAAAAGAATCAGGCTTTTCTAAAGGCCCTATTGCTTGCTATGGTCCAGCAGCACTGGCCTTCCATCTGTTCCGCAAATAGGCCCAGCTCTGTCCCAGCCAGGCATTCACAAAGTCTGTTCTCTCTTCCTAGGACTGGAGTGTTTCTCTGCTCACCCAACTGGGTCCTTCTCCTTCCTCAAGCTTAAATATCACCTTGCCCAGAGGTCTTCCCACACCCACCAATCCAAAGTAGTTTCCCAGCTAGTCTCCCTCATAACAGTTTTTCTTCATAGCACTTGCCATATATATACATCCAATACCTCATCGAATTTAGAATTCCAGCAAGTGTTAGACACGCCACTATATTACATATCACAAAGAGAAAGAAAAGGGTATGGCACTCTTTCAGTTTTAGGATGTGTCCTGATGTCAGATATATTGAAATATAGGGGAGGACATGTGTACCTTAGAATCAATGAGATATTATATATGTGTCTGTATATAGATCTGTGTCCCCCACTGGTCAAAAGTGTCACACCAAAAGGCAAGAACCATATCTGTACTGTTTACCCTGCAGGCCTAGCAACCAGCTCTTTGTCTAGGACGTGGTACGTGCTGATTGAATAGGTAAATAAGTGGATGGCCAGATGGTCATGAAGATATTTTGCTGTTAAATAACATGCTGTGTGAGAAGGTCTGATTCTCATTCACACATCCATATTTTTTGTACTCAGAAAAGTGACCTTAATTCATTACAGTAAAAGATATGAAATACGAAATAAAAGAATTTCCTGCAACCACTCCTCTCAGCAAGTAATATCCTCTTATAACATACACCCGATGATTATCAATGTTTCTTCATCTCTAGTTAAATTCACTTCATAAACTTACAGAATCTGATGATTGGAAGAGATCAGAGAGTGGTGTGGTTCAACTCCAGTTGATTTCTTTCACCACATGTTACTTCATCTGTACAAAGGCAAGATTAAACTAGACAATCGCTATCGTCCCTTTTAGCTTTTGGACTGTGGGTGGTGCAGAAGTTAACAGCTGAAGAGTAGGTTCATTTTCTATTCCATGTTGTCTGCATTGTCTTAAAGAATAAAAAGAAGAAAAGGAAGAAGAGATTATTCGGCCAACCAATATTTAAACCCATGCTGGCCTGTGAATTCATTTTTCATGGATTAGATACATTTTCTTAATTACTTGGATATGTTTTACCTGAGAAGTGAGTGTCCAATTCTACTGTAGCCCAAGAGGAATTCTCCATGAGAGACAAAAAGAAATATAGATACCTGTTTAGCTTCTAACATTATTGCTTTTGCAAAGTAAAAATGCTCTTGGTGAAAATCCAGCTCTCACCAACACTATTGTTAGTGTTCTCGAGCCCTCAGTACCATGTAGGTATAAAAATACATATTAACAGGAGATTAAGTAAGTCATAGTAACAGCAGAAGGTGTGTGTTTTGGCATTCTCTGCAATGATGTATTAATTGCTTTGTGGCAGTATGCCTCTCTTTCCCTTTATTTTCAGTCCATAAACCATGACCTCAGCTGATCTAGGATAGTAACAGAGGCAAAGTCTTGCTAACATAATGAGGGCAACACCGGTGAAGCTGCCTGGAAAAAGATTCCAGGTTACCGGACAGGTTCAACTTAATGCTAATTTGGGCATACAATTGTCTTAAAGTTCTTCAGTATTCTTAGCTAAAAAGAAAGATGACAAGTACAGCAAGTGTTATTGCTCCATTGCTTTTTTGCTAGGTGTGAGACAACATTTTGCCCTATTAAATCAAAGCAGATAATGTTACAAAGTCACTTCCAGGTTTCTAGTTCAACCCAGAAGGTTGATGCTTACTTCGAAGTCTCCAGAATTGGATCAAATTTTCAATTCAAATGAATAGAGCAACTATGCATCCAATGCCTCATAAATCTCCAAATTTAGCTTGAAGCCTGTTCCCTTCTTCCAGATGGCTAGCGAGGGGAATGCACAGAATTAGCAAGCAAACCCAAAGAGACATGGTTTCTGTATATTCAATGGTGTCCCTCTCTCAACCAGTTTTTATTGAAGTTGGCATTACTAAACAGAAATTACCCACGTAAACAATAAATTTTAAGTAGGTGGAAGGTTTTAACCCTTTAGGGATTTCCCTTCATAAGGTCATGAAACTAGATTTCTTTTTTCTTCAAAGCTAGAAGACTAGGTGGACAGAATCAACAAGGAAAAGTCATTTGCCCAGAAGATATCGGGTGTCACCTCACCTCCATTATAAGCCAATAATACTTTAGCTTCTCAGGGATGGCTTGTCACCTCCCATCAGGGACTTAGCTCAGACCTTTGAGATTTTACAGGATGGTGAACTGCTTCTGACACCCTCCCTTCACACCCCAGAGAAAAGATGTGTTAGGTAAGGTTGAAGAAATTATGAAGGAAAAGAGCAAAGGAAAGAAGAGGATGGAATCAGACATCACGTTTTTTTCCCTTCCATCTCCAAATTTTTTAATATCAAAAATATTTCATAAAGATATGGGGTATATGCATTAGATGGAAGTAGCAGACGGAAAATATGCAAGAGCATAGACCACAAAATATTTAATGATAACGTACTACTTGCTTTTACAACTCTTCCAATGACCTTTAGGTCTTACATGGAGAAGCTTTATTGTTTTTTTTCTATATTTGCTCACTATTTTTATTTTTCCCATTATCATATCTTTATAACCCAAGAAATCAGAGCCTCAAGTCCGATGGAAGAAATTTTCCTCTGAAGGAATTGAATTTCACTTTGTTTTTTCTCAAGTGATCAAAATGCATAAGAATTCCCTCCATAGTTCACTCAGATAATCCTTCCCTTCTTTTCTTTGCTTCATCCCTTATCTTCTTCCTTTCATAACCTTTTAAATATTTCTTCTCCATCTTTTCCACCTCTAAAATCTTCTTGATCTCAAAACGCTGTCTCATGAATATGGCAGATGATTAAAAAGGTATGTATTAGAACTGAGCAAAAGGTGAAAAGTGACAATATCTCATGTTTACAAGCACACGGGGCACATGGAATGCCATACACTTCTGGTTATCAGGAAGATTGGTACAAGTCCTTTGAAAAGCTACTTAGCTGTATTGATTAAAGCTGAACATACACATACCCTATGACCAAGAATTTTACTCATAAACACAATAGAAATGTGTATAGATGTGCACCAAAAGACACATAGAAGAATGTTCACAGCAGCATTGTTCATAATAACCAAAACACGGCAATAGCCCAGTTGTCCCTCATCAATGGAATGGTTAAGTCATGCAATGGAAGGCTATATAAATATTAAAAGAAATTATTGCTGCACATAACATAGGTGAACCTCACAAGCATAATGTTGTATTAAATCAACCAGAAAACTAAAAAAAGAAAGAACAAAAGCAATAAGGAAAGGAAGAAAGAAGGACAGAAAGGAAAGAAGGGAGAGAGGGAGGGAGGGAGGGAGGGTGGAAGGGAGGAAGGAAGGAAGGAAGAAAGAAAGAAAGGAAGGAAGAAAGAAAGAAAGGAAGGAAGAAAGAAAGAAAGGAAGAAAGAAAAAGAGGGAAGTTTTCAAAAACTGGCCAAAAGAGCCTACAATGACAAGAAATCAGAGCAGTGGTTATTTTGAAGAATAATTTAATGACTTAATAATGGGGCATGATGGCAGTTTCTGGCTTATTGGGAATGCAGTTTATCTGGGTGTGTTTACTTTCCAAAAATTCATGGGCCTTAAGATCTGTACATACTACTGTATGTAAATGATACCTTGATTTCTTTTAAATCCATATTATCTGGGACTCTGGTTTCTCTACTTCAGGAAAATGCTCTTTATATCCTTTTCTTATCCATCCTTTGGCTCTTTACCAAGCTTTGTTTCTTTCTCTCCTGAATAATTCCTCAATTCTCCCTAAATTATACAGCTTAGAATGTGACCTATCATCTGAACGATCTGACTAGAACTGACTCTAACACAAATCATTATTATAATATCGACAGACTTCCCTAGTCAAGCTTGGAATGGTGGTTGGTGGTAAAAAGTAAAAATCATGTAGGAATGAGCTAATAATTTTTAAATGGAGATAAGATGGAGAAAGAAATCATCACAGCTGTATTACATTTAACAAGTATGGGAGGGACAACAGTAATAACTGTAGATTGAGTTTGACTGTCTTCTGGCTCAAAGTAATTGGCTAAAACTTCCTGAATTATGTTTCCCTGAAGAAAGGTTGAAAGGATAATGGTTGACAGGTAAAAGTGAAGACGCTAATACGGTCGCGATTGCTAACATTAATTAGCTCCAGGTCCCTGCGTTTAACCACTATTATCCTCTCTCTGTGTTATACAGCATTTTAGTGTGATTCTACCCATGCAGGGTTCCACATTTATATATTCCAGTGACATTCCTGACCTTTTTCAACAAAACTGCAATGTTGACTTATGCTCACCTTAGTGTCTCTTCTAACCCCAGATCCTTCTCTGACAGAAAGTTACTTTTCCACAGCACATAATATAAAAGGTTAGTCACCAGAGTGGAACACAGTGTTGTGTCTGAGTGAAATTAATTTGTAATTTATTTTTCTGACAGTTGAATGTACATTACTATTATTCACATTTGGATTTCTGGCTGAGCTTGGATTGAGAAGATATAGACCGCTTTGATTTATATGAAGAGCCATGAGGACATAATGGGCCCTGCTGGGACCCACACATTCTCCAATAGTATCATGAGGTTTATACTGTGAAAGATCCACAAGATATTTTCATTTCTTCCCACTACTGTCACACATCCTAAAAAAGTCAGATATATACCAATTAATGCCGACATTAATAGAAGAAAAATATTAGAAAAAGAAAGTCTGCTCTAAATATATATTTGCACAACATATGCTTGTGTATCCAATACCAAATGAAATGGATTTCTTAAAATTACCAAGGGCTGGTTATATCCATACCACTCCTCTAAGTCACTAACACAGATAATCAAAACATGGTCAAAATTGCTTTGATGGTAAGAAATTTTTCTTTTCCCAACACTTTCTGGGTCCTCTATGTTCTTAGTTATTCTAAACAGTAAAACAAGAATTATCTGACTCGTATGTTTCCAAATATGTGACCCATATATAATGTTCATTCTGTAAATTAACCCCTTTGGGACTCCATTCTACTATCTTAACTTTATTTTCCCATTTCCTAATTTTTCATGCCTATTCTAAATCTCTCATTGTATTGCTGGTACTTACGTAAACCATTTTATGTACTTTTCCGGGAAAAGGCAGTTATGCCAGCTGGGGTCCTCTGAGAAGCGGACACCACAGTGTGATTAGACATGCAAAGATTTGATGGGGGGAATATCAGTGAGGGATAAAGAGGAAGGAGCAGAAGTAGCCAGGGGGAGGCTCCCGCTGCCAGATGCAGGTGTGATGCTTCTGAAAGAAAGAGAAGGAAGGAGGTCTGGATAGGAAGAGTCTCAGCCTGCAGGGCAGTTCCATGTAAATATCGGCCAGATGAATGGGGAGCTGATGAGCCAAAATTGATGTTAAAAAGTTCCCAGATCCCACGGTCATTTGGTCATTGGCTGGGGATAGCCATCAAAAGTGTGGCCACTGGGATGGATTCTAAGGAAGGGCAGCTGAGGGTCTCCATCAACTACACTTTGCTAGCAGGCTCTCTTGAAGGAGATGTCAATGGCAAATTTCTACAGACAACACAATAGTATACCAATAAATAAATAAACAAGAAAGTATTCACAGGTAAATACATCTCTGTCATTTCAAAACTGTCACAGTAATCCTATCCAAAAAAAAATCTTTCTTAAAACGTAACATTCTGACGCTTTCAGGTTTTGATAGATTAGAATCACACGTCCAGATTTATAGTGGCTGAACCATGTTGAAGCGCACCTCCTTAGCAATAAACCAAAATCTATAGGTTGTGGAACTGTGCTTTCCTGACACCTGGGATATTGGATTTGCTGCAACACATAATTGTTCTCAGCTCTTTCCACTGTGGTTACTTTTCATTGTGCCACCCGGCAAGATAAAAAGGAAGGGAATCTGAGGTTTTGCTTTCCCTTCTGTTTCCATGGACACGGATTTATAATTTTATATGAAAGTCAAAATCTGTCACTCTTATGAAGTCTGTTCTTGGAGCTACTTTGCTAACAGCTTCGACTAATGCAGTAAAATAATTAGGAATCAGCAAAGAAAGCACACAAAGTGAAGGGAAATGAGCCCCTTCTTAAAGATGTACAAGGCAGGGGTGGGGAGAGGGCTGTGGAGTGAGCCGCGGCTTAGGAAAGGGAAGAAATGAATAGAAGGCAATAAAGTACTAAATGAATGTGGGTGTTTCGGAGCATTGGCTGGTATCTCAGCATGCAATGTGGATATAGTTTACTTTTAAACCAGAAACAATAGAATTAATGTTCCTTTTAAACATAACACGACCTAATGGTTAGAACTACATCCGCCTCCTGCTGTCTCTTATACAAATATGTGACTGTATCAGCAGAAGAGTTTTGAGAATCTTGCCATCGAGACATTTACCATTCAAAAAGCAAATCATAATTAACTTTAGCCTAATTGATTTTGGCCCAGTCCACTCTTTTGCAGGTCCCAGGTCTGTGGGGCTGTGTCCTATGGCTCTTATCACATAAGGTTTAAAGAGGCCTTACCACGTGTGAAGGACGCTGGCAGACGGCAATTGATATAAAGAACCTGAGGGATCTTTGTTTTGAAGGAATAGTATATTCAAAAACATACATTTTAAAAAGGAAAATTAGGAAGGGATTTTCAAATTATAAAGAATTCTTCATTTCTCTGGGAGGATTCATTTCACTAATACCACGACATTAAAATGATTACATTTGTGTACTACTCATGTTCCTGAGGTGTTTGGTGTGGAAGTGGGCCGTAGACTTCGGAGCTGCCCATCTGATTAGGTCAAACCCACCAGGACAATCTTATTGAGTAACTCAGAGTCAATTAATGTGGAACCTTCATTCCATTTGCAAAATCCCTTCACTTTTGCTACATAATGTAACCTATTCACAGGAGTGAAATCCATCATATTCACAGGCAAGGGATCATACAGGGTGTGTGCTCCAAGGGAATTTTAGGGGCCATTTTAGAATTCTGCCTGCCACAGGTAAAGACTAAATCTTCACTTGATAGATAGTGGTAGATTTTTAATATAACTGGATTTAATTATTAGTCCAAATTCTATGCCAGATGAATATCATTACACATTTTTAGCTAGATTTAGGAGCTCCCATACATATAGACTTTGATTAAAGGTAGACATGGTAACTGGAAATTTTATTACCATCTTAGTAACAGTATTTGTTTCCTCTGAGTATCCTCCCAGCCCTGAGACAGTGTGCTCGTGTGTGTGTGCAGTATTGGGGGGTGAGAGTTAAGGGGTGCATTTTGTCTAAGTAGAAAGGTTACTATTTAAAATTAATCAGAAATACGTCATCAGCTGCTTGACAGAGGGCAAATGAGGTTCAGAAAATATTTTTAATGAAAGACTCACTTCCAAATTTCTTCTTCAGAGTATGTATGATCTCATTCTTCCATATGAATATGAATATATATGTCTCCTAAATGCCATATATATGAATAGATAGATAGAGAAATAGAGAAATGGATCATTCAATCTTCTAGGCAAATTTGAACACTGTTTGAGGAATGTCTTCATTTTAAGTTGGACACTTAATGCCCTTTAGGCCAGAAGTACCTCTCCATGAGGTATCTCACTGTAACAATTTTTTCTGACATAAAATTTGCTGATGTAGGCAATAAGATTTTCTATTAAAATAACAGATATATTTTACAACAACCTTGCAAATATCACATTTGAAAGCTTATCAGTAATTATTTTCAAGATCCATTGTGTGACAGGCACTGTTCTAGGCTCTGGAAAATAACCAGATGCCTGTTTTCTAAAGAAGAGAGAGTACAAGCAAGTAAGGAAACAAATGGACAGGATAGTTGCAGATAATGATATATGCTGTGAAGAAAATGAAACAAGCTGATTGAATGGGATCGAAGTAGGGGCAGCAGAGATGAGGGGAGGTTAATTTAGACTGTTTGTGAGATATGTTCTCATTGAGGAATTTACGTTGTAACCTGGACAATAAAAATGAGGCCAGCCAAGAGAAAAGCTAAAGACAAGAGCTTCTAGGTAAAGGGACCAACACGTGCAAACATTTATGGTAGAAACAATCTTGTTGTGTTCAAGGAATAAAAAGAAATCAGGCAGTGATGGAGTCCAGTGAAGGAGGGGAGAGGGAAAGTGGAGGTCAAGTCATGGAGGTTAGGTAATTTATTTTTTTAATATAAATTTATGTATTTAGTTATTTTATTTTTGGCTGCATTGGGTCTTCATTGCTGCACTCGGGCTTTCTATAGTTGCGGCGAGCGTGGTCTAGTTGCGGTGCACGGGCTTCCCATTGTGGTGGCTTCTCTTGTTGCGGAGCACAGGCTCTAGGCACGCGGGCTTCAGTAGCTGTGGCACGTGGGCTCAGTAGTTGTGGCGCATTGGGCTTAGTTGCTCCATGGCATGTGGGATCTTCCCGGACCAGGGGTCGAACCCGTGTCCCCTGCATTGGCAGGTGGATTCCTAACCACTGCGCCACCAGGGAAGTCCCGGTAATTTCTTATACGTCATGTGATGATTCAGTTTTTGTTTCTAGGTGCAACTGATAGCCATTGTAGGATTGATCTGTTTAAAAAAAAATCACTCTGGCTGCTGTATCATGAGTGGTATTTGATAGAGCCTCATCTATATCCATTGTTTACACCTGGAAACAAAAATGTATTACTAGTCCAAAGAAAGAAATCGGTCAATTATTTTCACTTTTAGTATTTATTTTTGTTTTTAATGTATCACTTAGTTAACAGGATACTTTTCTACTTGGCATAAATCTTGTCCCTAGTTATTTCTGATAAAAACCTTAACGGGAACTTTCAAAGAAATGTTATAAACATTTATTTCTCCACTGGCTGTTATTTTAAAGAATCCAAAGGAAACGTGAAGCCCAAACTTGTCCCTTTATAAATTTGTTCTTTTTCTTCCATTAATTTGCTATTATTTGTTATTTTAGAGTTGCTAAGGAATACAAATATGATGATATTGTAGTCTTCCCTTTCTAAGCAGAAAGACCAACATTAGTACAACTACTTTGGAATGAAAAAGGATAAAATAGTTTCACGATACAGGAAAATCAAATTTGACAGGATGCTTTTCTTTTTAATAGCCTATTTTCAACACTTGTCTTATAACTAGTTTTTCCAGCTGTATCTTGATATGTGTGAGCATGTCCAGTCCATCTCTGCAACAAACACCCAACATTTTGTTCACTTTAGGTAGCTAGAGTTTTAGATATCCAAGCAACTTACTTTGCAGTGCTAAAAACAAACAAACAGAAACAGGAATATGCATAAATTTCAAAAGATTCACTCCTTCAAACAGTATAGAGAGTGGAGCACAAAAAATTTAAAATCAAAAGTCAGGAACACAGAGACATTCTGATTCCAGTAATAGCAGACTATGTAATGAGGGCAAGTTCTATGATATAAATACTTCTACTTGAAAGCATAGCAGAGTCAACAAAGCACTGAAAAAGGACAAAGATTCAGGAAAAGGCAGAAACCCAGAAAGAAAACTTCGGCATTTGGGGTCACATTTCCCCTGGAGACTTGTGCCAATTCTAGATAAAGTGGCTGAGAAACTGAGCTGGAGTACTTTCGACAGTCTGCCAGAGCTGGAGGAACAAAGTTTGGGGCCAGGGTCCACCAAGAAGAAGAGCTCATGTGAACACTCTTTGCTCTCTGTTGAGACCCTGAAAGACACATCTTAAGGATGAACCCAGAATAGACAGGCTTTTAAAGGATTGCAGGACACCTTTACATCATCTCCTGAAACTTGCCATATCGCAAACACAGTCAGAAGCATGGCAGAGCAAATGTTAATTCTCTCTAGGGAAAGGTAAGATTATCCTAGACCTTAGATTATTTCTAAAAACAGGTGTGCACAATGTCCTAAATACAACAAAAAATAACCAGGCACAAGAGAAATAAAACCACATAAACTGGAAGCAGCAGAAAAAACAGACAATAGAAATCAAGCAACAGTTTACTTCAAGGTATTAGACTTATCAGATGCAGACTTTAAAATATAATATTTACTATTTTACAATGTTGATGGAGATAAAAGACCAGACTGAGAAATTTGGCAGAGAATTGGAAACTAGTAACAAAGAGCCAGATAGAAGCTCTATAAACTTCATTGAAAAGCACAATTGAATTTAAGGATGCAGTGGATGAGTTTGACAACAGATTAGATGACGCGAAGAGGAAATTTGTGAAACGAGGGTTAGATCGAAAGAAATATTCAGAGTAAAATGAGACATAAAAGGATGGAAAGACACTTAGCTGATGCAGTGGGAAACTCTAACATATAATACTATTCATGAAGAAGATAAAGACCAGTTGGGACAGAAGCAATATTTAAAGGATAATGACTGAAAACACCAAACCAAGGATTCAAGAATTCCTCTTTCATGGTGCGATATAAAAGCTTTCCATCTGAGACAAGTCACAAGACAAGGATGCCTCCTATCACCAGTTTTATTCAACATTGAATTAAATATACTTGCCAGTAAAATAAGGCAATAAAAATTAATGGAAGCTTTAAGAATAAAAAAGAAAAAAAATATAGCTGTCATTATTCTCAGACAATATGATTATATGAATAGGTAATCCAAAAGAATCTATAAATTATTAAAATTAATACATAAGTTTGGAATAGTAGCTGAATATAAAGTTAAAACATAAAAGTTAATTGCACTTCTACACACTAACAACAAATAGTTAAAATTAAAATTTTTTTAATTTAATTTTGTTAACCCTGAAAATAGTGATTCATTCAAAACAATTCCTTAATAAATATTCTTAGCAAGCAAATAGAAAATACAAATAAATAAGAAAGTAAGTGCATCTGATAAAAGGGCAAAATATGTCTTAATCTCTAAAGTTCACTGTCTTCTCCACCATTTATGTACTCCAAGCTGAGCCACAACAACTACAGGTATTGGCTGAGGATCTTGTGCTGATTCGGATTGTACCAGGCACTTGGAGGGTGGAGAAATGGTCAGAGTTGATCCTTCTTTGCCTTCTTTTCAGTCTGTGTCTGATAAGTCTAATACCTTGAAGTAACTGTTGCTTGATTTCTATTGTCCATTTTTTCTGCTGTTTCCAATTTATGTGATTTTATTTCTCTAGTGCCTGGTTATAGCTTATAGTCTATTTGTAGAGATAAGGCTACTGCAGATGCAATCAGCTGCAAAAGAGTGTAACTCTTATTTATTCATTTGGGCATTTCCTCACTCAACAAAAGAATATTGACTTCCTGCCGGGAATCAAGCATTTTTTCTGAGACATTAAGAAATATGAAGAGGAATAAGACAAAATCTTTAACATTAGACCAGAAGAGTCCAAAGGAGAGAGACAGGAAACAAGGTCTGAGGACACAGGGAATGTTTTGTGGAGGACCCAGGAGCTAAGCTAAGCTTGCAATGGTGGAGAGAATTTGGATAGAGTCGAGATTTTAAAAAATGGCAATGGACATGGGGTGGTCATGCATTCAGTCGCACTAAACCAAAAGTTCAAATGGAAATTGGGAGAAATATGGATGGATTCTTTAATTTAAAAGCCTAGCAGAAGAATCTAGAATTCAGGCAGGTCAGCAATGGGGATGAACTGTGGACTTTTTGCACATGGGAAATGTCAAGGCACACCCATAATTACCTTTGCTCTCCATTTCCTAGAGTTGACAAGTATTCATTGCGGATCTATTTTAGGTAGGTGAGCATGGTGGTTAGAAGCATTGATTTCAGAGCCAGACTGGCCAGGTTTGAACCTGCCTCTGCCACTCACTAACCATAGGTGACCTAGACACTTTCCTCGTATGGAAAGTGGGGTACTAATAGTATTGCCTCACAGATCTTTTATAAAAGTTAAATGAATTAATCCACATTATGATTAGCCCAATGCCTGGCACAAAATAAACACTATATAATGTAGCTATAATAGTTATTATTATCTGCTTTATGTCCAGTGTTACCCTAAACACTGTGATACATGCATTTTTCTAAGTCTCTCCCCTCAAAGACCTTATAATTTACTTGGGGTTCTGGTGGGGGAAGTTGCCACTGAAGTGTATGGGGAAGGATACCTAATTCCATGAGGAAATGTTCAAATACATTGTGAAAAGAAAAAGAAAACAGTAAATAAAGGAAACTATAGTACAGAACCGAAAGGATAATCCCAAGTATCTTTATTGATAGTACAGGCAGGATTCTTAAAATTCTAGAAAATACTAGCTATAAATAGCATTGGACTAAGCACAAGACAAATAAATTCCGACCGATCAAATCCTAGCAGCTCCTATATGACATTTCAATCCTTTCATTCTGTTTTTGAGCTATTTGGGTTGAGATATTTCAGGTTTACTTATTTTAAAAGCAAAGATCAGATGCTGTCTCATATTTTGTCACAGTTTCAGGCAACCCTGGAAGTTTAAAAGTTTTAATTTAATCTGAAAGGCTCTTAATAAATAGTC
Source organism: Neophocaena asiaeorientalis asiaeorientalis (assembly GCF_003031525.2). Lineage (NCBI taxonomy): Eukaryota > Metazoa > Chordata > Mammalia > Artiodactyla > Phocoenidae > Neophocaena > Neophocaena asiaeorientalis. The sequence goes on along the minus strand of NW_020174057.1, from coordinate 7,237,567 downwards.
AATGCCAGATAACCAGAACTTGAAGTAAAAAAGAAAGACATACAGAGTCTTTTTTCCTTCACAGTAGTTTTCCAGACAATATCTATTTCTGAAACCCTTACAGAGATAAAAAGATTCAAGAAATGTTCCTCTTATGAAAAGTGTGCCACCGATCCGTAAAGGTATTGTTCACAGAGTTGTTATAGCAAAAAGTTTAAAACAATCTAAATATACAAAATAGAAAACCAATTAAATAAACTATTATATTTTCAAAAACTAGAATATGCAGCCATTGAAATATTGTAGACAAATATCCAATGACATGGAAAATTCTACAAAATAAATTGTTAAATAAAAATCAGCTGCGGCCCCTCCCGTTGCGGAGCACAGGCTCCAGACGCACAGGCTGAGCGGCCATGGCTCATGGGCCCAGCCGCTCCGCGGCATGTGGGATCTTCCCGGACCGGGGCACAAACCCGTGTCCCCTGCATCGGCAGGTGGACTCTCAACCACTGCGCCACCAGGGAAACCCCAACCCCACCATTTTGACGCAGCTGTTTTTGTCTCTGAAGAAATTTTGACCCTGAGGATGTGTATAGTACAAACATTTTGATCAGATTAGGCCAATATTGCTAAAATTTTCATCAAGAAATTAGGTCCCAGAGCAAATACCACTAAGCCAAATTATTCCTTGATCAAAATAGTACTGTAACTATTTTTCAATATTTTTTCAATTTTCTTCTTTATTTAACTGAGATTATTTCTTTGACATTAGTTGTTTTCCATCTAAATTATAATACTTATAAAATCATAATTTCATTCATCAGCGAGGTTTTTGTCATATCAATTTTTATTGATTTCTTTCAATCTTTGTGGGTTTTCTCTTGTAGCCATTATATCTACCAAGTTCAATATTTCTGAGTGAGAATTTGCAGATCTAAATATTGTTAAGAAGATCTTATTCTTCCATTAATTTTCAGTCAATAACAAATTTTACCATGTGCAATTTAAGATGTTGTCAGTTTTATTCTATGGAGATTATTTGTACCAGTAATATTTAATGCAAATGTCATTATTCCTCTATTAACCCATATGAAAATTATAAGCAACTTAATAGAGAAAAGGAAAGGGAAAGAGGTCAAGGAAGAGAAAGAAGATGGGTGAATGGAAGAGAGAGAATAGGTGAATGGGAAAGGCAAGAGAGAATAAAGGGAGACAAAAAGAAACATGCAAAGAAAGAGACAGGTCAACACATAGGAATAATCAAAGCTGTGGGATCAAAATGGTGGGATAAGATATTACTAAAATATAATAATGCTATCTCTTCAAGCTTAATCATGCCAATGCTTTCCCTTGACAAGATAAATTCCTGAAAAACTCCTCCAGAACATTTCTGTATTTCTTACTTTCGATCTCCCTACATATTGATCTGCATCAGAGAAAGGATGAATTCACCACATCAATGAAGGATCTTTTTACATGACCATATAGCAACCAGTTAAAGTATGTAACATTTTATTAATATTTTATTTGTTCTACGTGCTAAACAGCCTAAGGTTGTTCATCAACATGACTGGGTATTTGGACATCATCCTGTTTGGGATACACAGAGGTTCTGCTGGATATCCAAAATCCCATCTCTCGATATCAAATATAGTGATCTCCATGGTATCAAATATAAGACCAAAATCAAGTTAATGAATAAATCAAATGCTGGGTCTTGGTCTGCAACTAAGGGTCAAGGACACGGAAGTGAATGAAGGAGGAAGGAGGAAAAGCACAACAAGGTAGAGAGAACAAGGGTGGCATTCCCCAACTGATGTATTTACTTCCCAGGGCCACTCTTAGAGCCAAAAGAGGTCTTCATTTCTGCCCTTTTTCATCCCCAGCTCCCATGCAAGGAGCTTTACTGCCCCCAAATTATAACTTAGACCAATAGTGTTCAAACCTCTCACACATTTTTTGAAGGTACACACTCCAAAAATGTTATGCAAAAACCTAACTTTTTAAATCAGGAAAATTTTCTATTCTGGAGCTAGAACAGGCAAGGAAAGGAACAGGGTTGGAGGAGTGGTAAATCTCACACACTTAGGTTCTTTGCTCCTCCCCAATCCAAACACTCCACAGTGACCTTAGAAGGAGCCCCACAGAACCCAGTTTGAATCCCACTGGCTTAGACTTTAACCTGTATTCTAGAATCTCTGAAGGTAAATTTTACAGGTAGGCTTGCAAGTGTAAAGATGCCACATCTTTGGCAGAGCTTTGTAAGTTGAACCAACTTATTACTCTTCAAGGTTTATTGTATTGTCTTTGTTTTCTAGTTAAAAATTTAATTTCAAACATCTCCTAGAAGTTCACCATTGATTTTAGCTTACATTATTAAAAATAATAATGATGATAGCTAACAATAATGTAGCACCCTCTTCTTTCCTGACAATGTTTTAAGTGCTTATGTGTATTAATATATTGAATCCTCTCAACTCTGAGAGGTCAATACTATTATCTCCTACCTAGAGATGAAGAAACCAAGACACAGAGAAGTCACTAACTTGTCTGAGGTCATATACCCTGTTAGTGAAGTGGAAGTGTATTAAAATCAAAATCTGATGAATGTTTCTTTGAAAGAGTAAGAAATTATACATGAATCCAATTATGGAAAAGTTTCTTCAGTGATTACCAAATCATATGGCATCTTCTTAATAGTCCATCTCAGGCAATTTCCATAGAGTCATGGAAATTAATTCTCCTGGCTTTAGTCATAGAAGGTCATGAAAATTTGGTCTGAGTGATTCAAGATCTTTGTAGGAATCTTTGACTCTTGGTAAATTCATTTCTGATATGAGTAATCTATGACAATAAGACTTGCCTAACAAAGTCTTCTTATACAATCCACTGATAAGATAAAATCGATCCCAAAATATAATTTCCAAATTTTTTGCTAAGAATCGAAGGGGGAACTAAAGTAAAATATACTGTCATCATCAGGGGCATAACATAAACCTGTAAAAATAAAATGAGGGGCTTCCCTGGTGGCGCAGTGGTTGAGAGTCCGCCTGCCGCTGCAGGGGACGCGGGTTCGTGCCCCGGTCCGGGAGGATCCCACATGCCGCGGAGCGGCTGGGCCCGTGACCCATGGCCGCTGGGCCTGCGCGTCCGGAGCCTGTGCCCCGCAACAGTGAGAGGCCCGCGTACCACAAAAAAAAAAAAAAAAAAAAAAAAAAAA
>NW_020174057.1:7174469-7234311 GCF_003031525.2 Neophocaena asiaeorientalis asiaeorientalis | reverse complement strand
AAAAAAAAAAAAAAAAAAAAAAAAAAAAAAAAGAAAAAAAAAATAAAATGAGAAGATATTATGACTAGATTAAAAAATACTAAGAAGTGCTGTGAAAGATTGGTAGTGTGTGTGGAAATTATCAATGGAAGATGAGATTTCATGTGGATTTTGAAGAACTTTTAGAATTTCACTAATTTCTTTAATAATAAATAAATATGTATTGAGTGCTTAACAACAATGAAAGCTTTAACCTTGATTTTGAAGAACTACTATAACGTCATTAATTCATTAAAAAGTCAACAACTATTTATTGACTACCTAACAGTATTAATAACCAACACTGTCCTCAGTAACACAGAAATAAACAGAACTGAAAGTTTTCTGCTCTCTTAGAGTATATTCTAATGGAAGGAGGCAGATGACAAACAAATGAATGAATAAGAAAAAGTACTGGATAGTGATAAGGAGTATGCAAAGATAGTGTGATATGATAGCCAGAGTCTGGGTGGCTACTTTAGATTAAGTACTCGGAAAAAAGGCATCTCTAAGGAAGTGATATTTAAGCTGAAACCAGAATGACAAAAAAGGACCAGTGTTCTGAAGACAAGAGAGAACAGGCAGCAGGAATGGATAGTGAGAAGGCACTAAGGTGTGGTCAAATTGGGCTGATTCATAGAAAAGAAAGAGGGCCAGTGTGGCTGGAGCATCAGGGTCAATGGAGGAGAGTGATAGGAATTGAGGCTACAGTTGTGGGCCTCCCAGGGCAATGATGAATTAAATACAATGAGAAAAAATTGATAAACAAACAATAACATACTTTCATGGGATAAATGTTATGGTAATGATAAATATTGGCAGCCTCCTATTAGCGCATAGAGGCACCTGACCAAGACTAGGAAATGTGATATTGACTTTAAGCCCTAAAGGATGAGAGGAGTTGGCCAGACAAGGCAAGACTAAATGGCATTCTAAGGAAAGTTCTAGAATAGCAAATAGTTAGTTGCAGCCAGAGCCTAGAGTCTGAGGCAGGAGTGTGGTGAGAGATGAACCTGGACACATAGGAAGGACAAAATGATAGTCATAAAACACCAAACATCATGAAGTTATTTTTTAACTGAGTAGCTCAAACAATAAGCATAATGAATATGGATATAACATATAACAAGTATGTAAATACATTAGAAAGTGGCCTTCAAATCTAGTGGCCTAGAGTTCTAAGCAATGAGGACTTCTACCTTATTTCTAGCTCCCCAGAAAAAATTTAAAAAGACGCTAGCTCTTTGCCAAGCTCAGTCACAAGATTCAGTCCTTGTCTGGAAAGTTCTTACTTTCTGTTGACTATTGTCAAGTGAAAGTCAGTGAACGCCCACTGCGGTAGTTTGTTCAACAAATATTCTGGGGCCCCTCTCTGCAGTGTCCCTCTCTGAAGAAGGATTATATATCACTGCTCTGATGGACTCAGAAGTGATCATGTGACTTGCTTTAGCCAATGAAATGTAAACAGAAATGATGTGGGTCACACAGAGGCTTTCAGAGCTGGCAAGTGGTTTGCCCTGTTTCTTTTTCCTCTGCTACAACAACCAAGTGTTCCAGGTAGAGGCTGCTCTATCAGATGACAGGAAGTGGAGCAATAGCCAGTATGGAAAGGACATGGTATAGAAGCTACAATAAATCGCTGAGGTTGAGGGGTAGGGGACTTATTTGTTAATGCAACATAAACTAGCCTATCCTGACTAGTAAATTCACAAACACAGACTTCTAGGGCAGAAGGGATGAGGCAGGAGATGCTGAGTAACACCAAATACCTGCAACCCTTTGGTCAGGTTACCCCACTCAGGGATTTCCCCCATAGATTTCACACCAGAACCATGAAAGTGAAGTATATTTAATTTTACATTTTCACTCTCTCCCCGCTCGTGACCAAACAATTCAGTACTAATGACTAACTACTCTATCCAAAAAAAAAGTGTGACGGGACGTAAGCAGCCTGTCTGTGCTCCGTTTTCACAGCCCACAGCTATAAATAATACCATTAGGAAAGCACACATTGCCTTAGATGGAAGGCACAAAGAAAAGCACTTTCTCTGATAGTTTAGCAACACATTCAGATTTCATGTCTCAAGGTAAAAATAGGCCTAACAAATGAATTAAATTTGGAAGCTGAGCTGAAGTGAAGAGCACTGGCGTTATGAAACACGCCATAGGAGGAAAGAAAGACTTATAAGGTGCTGTTTTCTCTCTGCTGGTGAGCAGGATAGAAGGGTGAAAAAAGGATTTTCCTGAGAAATAAAAATAATCATCAAGGGTTTGAAGTTAAAAATATCACCCTTATTACATTGGTAACTGAAAGGAACTCTGCAAACCGTGCAGCCTTCGGCAAAGAATAAAATAAATCTAGACAGATAGGATTTTCTTCTGAGTACTTTCAGTATTAAAAAAAAGGGGGGGGGGAAGATCCAAAGAAAATGGATGTCAAAGAATGTTTAAAAAATACGTAAACTTCCAGTTCAATAACGCATACGTTTTGATTGTTTAGTTTAGTTTTTGTTTTTGGTTTGTTTCAATAAAACCCACCCATTTCTATTATGCAATTTTCGGTTCTATATTTAACGTTTCTGGTACTTGAGCAAAAGAAGTGTTAGGAGATACTATATGTTCCAAAAGACAAGAAAAAGTCATCAATCATTAACCTTTCTTAACGCTGCAGTCTAAGGCAAGTATATCGATTCTCCTATATCACATGCAAACAAAAAATACTAACTGGTCTTCTATGTCAAAATATGCTCGATTTATCTGCAAGCATAAATATATCTAACATTCGATATATTCATGAGGCTAAGAATCGTTTCTTGCTCTCCTTTGTATCTCTCTCAGGGCCTACTAAGTGCAGTGGCTAATACCCAATAAGTGCTTAATACATATTTTTTAATTGAATAGAGTGACTTTTCTCCATCAGCCCCTCTTTGCTTTAAGTGGCCTACCATGTATGAACTATACACTATGTTGATGGAAAATGAGCGTAACTTTTATGCCAGCAAAACACCAGCAGACAATAACACCACCATCTGACTCTATGTCTGAATCTGTGTTCCCCAAACTGCACGACTGGCATCGTAAAAGTGAGTTAGGATAACTCAATTTAATCATTTCACTGAACAGCTGGAGAACTGCCTGAATATGCCAGCAGTCCCGTGGCCATTGTGATTTGGCCAGATCTCAGTTCCCAAAACACTAAACACAGGTGAGGCCTTTCCAAGAGACCCAAATGGCCTGGGGACACAGCTGAGATGACTCACAGCCATGATCACGAGAAAGCAGAGGGCTCTTGTGTTCGTTGTAGAAACAGGCTTGGAACAGCTTATTCCTGGATATCTGGACAACTCTTGTGGTCAGCCCCCTTCAAGCGTAGGAGATCTAAGTAATCAGTCATCCCAAGCAGTCAACAATGATTGTGCAAATCCTCAACCTCCATAACAAGGGCTTCTTGATTAATCTGTGAACAGTTCTGTTCTGCTGCTTTAAGGTCAGCTAGTGTGTTGGAACAAAGCACAGTGGAACTGTTGGAACTGAAGTGTCAATGATAAAGAACTTACTGATAATGCCTTCTTCTAGCTGGCTGTGAAGTGTCTCAGGACCTAAATTAAGACAAAATAAAGCAGACTAGGATTTATAATCTTTGTTTTTTAGAGTAAACATACCATGAACAGTATAGTTTTATCTGAGGTTTAGTGACTTCAGGGTAATTTATGCAAACACGTAAAGCACAATTGGAAGTTTTGAACTCACATTTCATACTGAACCAATTCAACAAACATTAATGAATGTCTACTATGTGTCAAGTAGTGGGGTTGGGTACCAAAATATAATGATGAACAAATGAATAGGGTGCTATTAAGAGTTTATAGCATTTGTTGAATGTTGCATGAATTTACCTTCCATTGATTCCACAGTCAGGATACCACTTCTCCAATTCCAAAAAATAGGTTCTCCATGAACCAATGAAATTTTCAGGCCAAAAACATTTTGAAATAAAAACACAACTCAGAATTAACCTCGGTGAATAGGATTGCTTAGTCATCTATAGTAATGTCAGTGACAATCAGCCATTGTTAATGAGCCTATGCAGAGACCTTGAACCTAGAAGGAAAAGAAAGTCAACTGACTGTAGAATCTGGATATAGATTTATTCATTCATCCATTTATTTATAAATTCGTTTATTCAACATATATTTTATTGAGTCCCTAATATGAGTACATCCTGTTCTAGGCATTGAAATACCATAGTGAACAAAACAGATAAAGCCTTCCTCTCTTCAAGCTTATAGTGTAGTGAGAGAGACAGAAAGTAAGCAGTCAAGCAAGTAAAAATATATAATTTCACTAAGACGAACTTCTCTAAAGATAAGGAAGGATAAGGTAATAGAAACTGATTGATGGGTTTGGAGGTGAAATAGATGGTGAACATCTCAGCAGGCTATATTTTGGCAGAAAGAGAATACATACATCATAAGAATACATTTAGCTTCCGTTTTTTTTTTTAACATCTTTATTGGAGTATAATTGCTTTAAAATGGTGTGTTAGTTTCTGCTTTATAACAAAGTGAATCAGCTACACATATACATATATCCCCATATCTCCTCCCTCTTGTGTCTCCCTCCCACCCTCCCTATCCCACCCTTCTAGGTGGTCACAAAGCACCGGGCTGATCTCCCTGTGCTATGTGGCTGCTTCCCACTAGCTATCTATTTTACATTTGGTAGTGTATATATGTCCATGCCACTCTCTCACTTCGTCCCAGTTTACCCTTCCCCCTCCCCGTGTCCTCAAGTCCATTCTCTACATCTGCGTCTTTATTCCTGTCCTGCCCCTAGGTTCTTCAGAACCTTTTTTTTTTTTTTAGATTCCATATATATATATGTGTTAGCATACGGTATTTATTTTTCTCTTTCTGATTTACTTCACTCTGTTTGACAGTAAAAATATGGAACGCTTCACAAATTTGCGAGTCATCCTTGCGCAGGGGCCAGGCTAATCTTCTCTGTATCGTTCCAATTTTAGTATATGTGCTGCCAAAGCGAGCACTTAGCTTCCATTTTAATTAGCAAAATATCAAGAATATTGCTGAAGCAAGGGGCTGTAGGAAAATAAGAACAGAACCAATAGGTCTTAGCTCAGCCTCCAAGACTCCCCAAAATCCTCAAAATGGTGTCACAGCTGCCTGTGATACAGTTAGTGCAAGGTAAACACTGGTATTTTTTGCAGAGCAAATTCAAGGTGTAGTAAAGTTATAAGCAGCTTCTGAGATGCAAAATAGGGTAACGGGCCAAGACAACAGCCTTGCCAGACATATCATTGCATAGAGAGAAGGTTTTCCAGATCACTTTAATACTTCCTTTAGGATACCAAGAACTTAGATTATAGAGTTCTGCCATGGTGTGGAAAGGATGCCTATCCTCTCACAGCTAAGCCATCACTATGGCAGACAGAGGATGTGTCTTAAAGGAAGTGGAAGAAAGTCTGTCCTTTTATGGACATAAGATGGTGAAAAAGAGAGAGAAGAAAAAAGACAAGTCAACACATGCCTTCAAATTTTTTCCATCTTGGCTTCCACCATGAAAGGAGGTAATATGTCACACATGCAGTACCAATGAGATCCACTACCCCCAATTTAGAATCTGAAATGGGACCACTTAGTAGAGTATCCAATCTAAGGCACAGCCACTCAAAGAAACCTTAGCAGTGTGGTTAGGTAAAGAAGCCTCGATATTTCGCATTCCCAAGCCACCTGCATTTCCCCATTGCTTGGATTCAAAGTGAAATCCAACAGGCCAACCATGGAGCCCACCACAGAAAAGCATAAGGACTCCACAGCTGAAGAGGACCCCAAGAACAGAAGGCCAGATGGAGGAACTGCTAGAGACTTGGTGGCTGACACAAAGCAGCCAAAGTCCACACTGGTAGAATTTCCTGAGCCAAGAGAACAACCCACAGCTTCATATTCTGCAGATCTCCGCTCTGAAAGCTGGGAGAGAATTCAGTAATCAATGGCCATAACCTTGGAGCTCAGAAGACATCACACCTTAAAGAATCCCAAATCTTCTCCTTTGCCTCGGGGCTACACAAGTTTGAGCAATACTCACCTTTCCACTCACACCAACTCAATGTTAGAAATGGGGCAGGAGGAAATAGAAACTCTCCAAGACTCAATATTTCTCTTCATGTGAGAGACTGAGAATGACCTAAAGGGGTTATTTAAATTGTCAGATTGAACTAATTTTAAAACATACTGGAAATTTAATTAAGTTTTCCCACAAACCAGCATGTGGGAGCTCAGGAAGGGGACAGGCAATAGACAAAATAAAGGAGCTATGTTTCTCTGCACATCTGAATTGACATGTGAGTTAAGTCCTGAACCCTGCCACACAAGTCACACATTTCATCTGACCTCTCTCTCTGATTACCTGTGGGACCCATGTCCTAGGGTTGGAGAAAGAGCTGGTGCAAGAGACTTGGGTCCAAAACACACAGAACTGACATAATTCTTTCTCAGGGTAGTCAATCACTGTACTCAGAATTAAATTAGGAAGTTCCTTCTGAATGGATAAGGCAGGAACTACTTTCTGAGACCTAGGTGTTTAATGGGTGTTGAAATTTTTTCCAGGGATCAGAAAGTCAGAACATGGCCAAGGCAAGACACATCATCAAAGAGACAGTGTCCTCTAGAATATAATAGATTCAGACATTTTATGAGGAAAATATAATAGATTTCAGACATGTTTATGAGGAAAAAAAGATGGGAATCATCAAAACTCCCATAACAAGTACCTCTTTTTATAAACTTGCACCTCAAATTAATTTAGTTTCTTAGTTTCAAAAAATCACAAATGAGTTCAAGTTGGAGACAAAAAATAGGCTCTTAAATATCAAACCTTGTTTTTCTTCTTGAGAAACTCAAATATAATAATGAACAGGGATCAGTGACGTAGGTGTAATTTTAGGAAATCTCCTGACTTTATAAAAGTCCAAATATTAAGATAAAATAAGATGAAAGTACTTATTTTTAAGCAAATATGAAAATAATATAAAACAAAGATTTCCTAAACTAAGAGATTCTTCCTCTGAAGAGGAAGAAGAAAAAATTTAAAAAACAGATTCATTGAAAACATTTAAAAATATTTATTTCCTTTTATACTGTTTCTAAATTTGTTTAAAATATACTTGTGCTAAAATAACTGAAAATTAGCTTGCTGACAAAAAATTCAGCTTAGAAAGAAAAGGAAACAGAGGCTTAACCATTGTTCCTTTACAATTTCTGCCTAGTTTAAAAAATAAAAATTTAAAAAAAGTCTGTCTTCATTGTTCTTCTAACATCTTTTCATAACCAGCTTTAATGTGATATTCTATTACATCTTCTTAAATGAAATAATATATCTTTTATTCCACAAATCCATCAGGTATAACATGTAGTTTATACTTTAAACTTTTCCTTTGTAAAGATACCCAGAGATTTCCTGAGAACCCCATGGAGAGTGAGAGAGCACGATTTGTTGTTAAGAAAGCCACTTGAAAGACCTTCCAGGTGAAGTTTTTAAAACACCCTCTCACCCAGCAAAACTTTCCATATTGTTAAATCTTATAACCTCTGGTAACCTGTAATATTGGGAGGTGAGGAGGTGACTGATGGCTCACACTTTCCCAAAAGAGGCCCCTGCTCCTACTTGCCTGTAATCACGTTTTAATATTGAACTTAATTTCTTGCTCACAAATTACAAGCCTGTAACAATTACCTCAAGAGTGGCACCAGGAAACAAGAGTGCATTATTACTGCACAATCATCCCTTAATATTTCCAATTTACTCCTTTCATTCCGGGCCTTTGCAAAAGGCCTCATTTATTCTTAAATTCCAGGAACACGGGAGCTAAGGAAAGCTTTGTTGTGTGGCAGAGAGCTCCAGATCTTGCATTCATGAGGAAGGGGAAATCAAATGGGGCCATCCGTTAACAGCTCAGTCCAGAACCCTTATGGAAACCCCGCCTCTTCAAATGACCGATGGGCCTGGGCCTCTTAGACTGCAGGCTGTTTGCATTCAGTCAACACTTCAATTTTATAGGCCTGTGGAGCCAAAGATTACAAGACTTTTGAACTTCAGGCTGCCTCTGTCTGGCTACACCCTCTGTTTCTGGAGCCCAAATCTTTTTTAACAGCTCTACAAAAACAAGCAATTAGGCTAAGTTCTGTTAATCTTCTCCTTTGGACCTAGAGGTAATTACGGATTTTGAATCAACCAGTGAGGAAGCAGAATGACCACTACCAAAGCTTGGAGCTATTTAGGAAAGATCAAACTTTACATCAAAGGCAGTGATGAGGACTGACTCCAGTCCCTTAAAAATGTCCTACTCTTGTTTCATAGGAAGTTCCATACAGTGCTAGGCTAGATTTTTAAGGAAAAGAAGAAATGTATAATTAACATGAATGAGTACTAGAAAAATGTTGGCTATATTCCCTGCACCATACAATATATCTTTGTATCTTATTTACTTTATACATGACAGTTTGTACCTCTAAATCCTCTTCCCTTATCTTCCCCCTCCCCCCTTCCCTCTCCCCACAAGTAACCACTACTTTGTTGTCTATATCTGTGTCTGTTTCTTTTCTTTTTTTCCTTTTTTGTTATATTCACTAATTTGTTTTATATTTTAGATTCCACATATGAGTGATATCATACAGTATTTGTCTTTCTTTGTCTTATTTCACTAAACATAATACCCTCCAAGTTTATCCATGTTGTTGCAAATGGCAAAATTTCATTCTTTTTTACGGCTGAGTAGTAAATTAACTATACCTCAATTAAAAAAACAAACAAACAAACAAAAACTAAACCAACTAAATAAGTGAATATAAAGACTTCTTTAAAAAATGAAAAGAAAAAGTCAGGGAGATATTTTAAAAGACTCAAAATATGTTAGAGCATCCATTGCTCTATCTTTCTGTTACGAGATGGGTAACTGCACATCTGGTTTCTCCACACCCAATAGCATGCACCTCTTCTTTTCTCCTAATTCACACTGTTAATGTACTTCAGTCTATTAACAGATGTGAAATTTAGTCTAGGCAATTTATGTTAAATTAACATAACATAAATTGTTATGGTCTTTTTAGTTACTCAAAATAAAATGCTAAACACTGGGTACAGGAAAATTCATAGCATCTCTTCCAAAATCGGATTTTTAAACTGCTTTTTATCTCTAATCTAAATTATTATATATAATAATATATGGAAAGCCAGGGGTCCTTAGGGAGAGGCAAGGAATTCATTTCATTCCTGTCAACAAGTATTTTGCTATAAAATGCGTCAATGGTCAACTCTGAGTTGTCAATGGTCAATTCTCCACTAACCTGGCATCTTTTCAAACAAGTCTGTAGTTTTTCTATAAAGATTTTGCATGGATATGCCATCTATACACTTCTTGAAACATAAACATCATAAATGTTAGTAGGGCTACGACTGCCACCAAGAGAACAGGGAGTTCCCAATTTACTAATGGGTTGAGTTTCAAAACCTCATTTTTTTAAGTACTTGGAGCGCAGAGTGAACTTTCCCATAAAAGCATTGTTGTGATTATTCCATCCAAATGGGTCTGCCTAACAGCACTTCACTCGCGCTCCTCCATGCCCTGCCCCTCTGACTTGCCTCTGCAGCTCCCTCCTCCCGGAATGCCCTTTACCCCTCTTCTCCTTCATATCCAAAGGCAACTCATGCCCTTGACAACCAGCTCAAAAGCTACCCCACCAAGATTCTCAACAGAAGGAACCAATTACTGGATCCGCAGAACTGAAGTGCTCTTCATGGCCCCTCTGTAGTGGGCAGTGTGGTCATTTCCCCCCACGTCCATTCTACCCCCTCCAATCTGTGGTTAACAGCCATAGGGTTTCAGTGAGACTGAGCCCACCCTTATTTCCTGGAGTGGGTTCTGTGCCAATGAGGATAATCTCATCTCTCTTGACTGAATCTTTGATCCAGGTAATCTAATCCTAAACCAATAGGTATTTGACATTTCCTGGCCACATGGACTGGTTCAAGAGATGTATCATCAGCACAAGTGTTAGGACTTTTCACCAATGACTGTGGGAGGAGACATTCTCTTCCTGGACTTGAAAGTTATGGATAATATGGGTCATGTTGCTGTGGACATACCTGTTGTTCCCATCAAGGAAGCCAGAGTGAAGTTGACACCCAGAGGAGGGCAGGAGAAATACAGCCAGGATCCTGATGGAACAAGCTCCCCAAGCCTGACCGACCTCTGAACTTTCCAGTTACATAAGCCAATCATTCCCTCAAGCCACTTTGAGCTGGGTTTTGTTACCTCCAATGAAAGCCTATTACTGATACAGCCCTTATCTCTTTCTACGTCATATAATATTTTTGTGTACCAGTTTTATATTCCCTATTGTACCTATTAATTTTCTGAGACCAATACCACATCGCACTTATCTTTGTATCTGCCCAAGGTGTATATATACATATACATAACTACGGGTTGAATTGAGCCAACTAACTCAATTTTTCTCAAGTGAAAGACAGTTACGTGAGATGTTAAAACATTTTAGAGAGGGAAATAATTCTGTCTTTAAATAGGATTGACAAGTACTGGATTTTTAAAAGAGGGAATAATTTCTTTACTACAGTATTTCTTAAAGTCCTCAGTATACTATACTAACATACATTGACAAAAAGTAGGGTTTAATATATTTGTCAGACTTATTTAACTCCTTATCTCTTTCATGCGGAACATCTTGAGGAACTAATGAAACAAAGAACACACTGGGAAAAATGCTACTGTATGTCAAAATGTATCTAAACTATGTTAAAAACTCCAACTTGATGAACTTTGCTGAACAGGAAGGAAGAGGAAAAGGAAATTTTCTCCTTAATTCCTGAGGTCAAGACCAGCCCAAGACTCATCACCCCTCTCCATACGCTGTTGACGCAGCTCCTGTATGTCTTCTCCCCAGGAACTTGTCCCCTTTGTGCTTATCCACACCCCTCAGCTGTGCTCACTACATTCTGATCTTCCAGAGTGCTCACTTCCTTTGTCCCTACCTACAATAAAAATCCTTTTTCCCTTCAAATAGTTGAGCTGTCCAGAGGAAAGCAATCTGACTAAATTGTGAAAACTCAGTCAATCCTTCATATCTCCAATTCCTACAGATACTGTACTTTATTATATTTCGATTAACACCATCCCTTCAAAAATATCTCTAAAAAGCATAGAATATATGTCAGTATTACAAATGGAAGTGTAGGGCAAACATTTTTTAACAGGTGTACACATTTAAATGAGATCATTCTATGGAAGACCTTTGACCTTCACCATAGGAAGTAAGGGACACTTCAGTTGTCAGGATCATCATCATCATTGTTAGTTTTAATAATGGTAATTTTTAGTAACCTCTGGGGGTTACCAGAGGTGGGAGTTGGGGGTAGGTGAAATGGGTGAAGGTGGTCAAAAAGTACAAGGTTTTAGTTATAAGTTAAACAAGTCCTGGGGATGTAAGGTACAGCATAGTGACTATAGTTAACAACACTTATAGTATATTTGAAAGTTTCTAAGAGAGTAAAGCTTAATAATTCTCATCATAAGAAAAAAAAACATATAACTATGTGTGGTGGTGAATGTTAACTACACGTGTTCTGGTAATTATCTCACATTATGTACATATATCAAATCACTATGCTATACACCTAAAACTAATGAAATATATGTCAATTATACCTCAGTAAAAATAGTAATAGTAATTTGTATGCTGTTCTCATTCTGTGGGCATTGGCATTGTTTTCGTAATTAGAGATATTTTCTTAAGGGTATTCTGTTCCAAACGGTCTTCTAAGGCTGTTCTATTTATACCTCGGTTAGTTTTCGTTGCCAGACAAACCACTCCAAAACTAAATGGCTTAAGCTTTTCATGACCCAGGAGCCTTCTGACCCACCAGTTCCAGTACTGTCCCTGCAGTCCTTCCAGTCCTTATGGACCTTGTCCCACAAGCCCAGCCCCGCAGCGTCCCGGGAGCTGCCTCAGTCCCAAGCCATGCGTGGTGTGCAGGGGCAATGCCCCTGCTTAGTGCTGGCCTTAACCCTGAAAGCCACGCAGCCACCAGAGACTGCTCTGTCTCAATCAGCATGAGAGCCACAGTGAGGAACTTGGGAAACCTGGGGAAACAAGCACTTCCTTGTTTGACCTCCACCCATTGTCAGCGGCATAATAGCAGAGGGTATTTCTTAGTGGATTTTTATGCATCAACATCTGTTGAAAGTAAAATGGAATGTTTGTCTCAAGACATTGATGGAATTAGATCTAATGCTGTAGAACATCCGCTAACCCGGGAAGTCAAAGAGTAGGAAGGGATTTTCCTGGTTCCTCATGAAGAAAAATTATATCCTGAGAGGAAGAAGTAAAAAGATTCACCAGATTGCATCTTTACTTTTTAATTCTTTCACTCATGAGCACCATTAATCTAGTTTACAGACTTGACCTTTATTCATTTAGAAATATGTTGCAGGTGCAATGTGAAGGTATTCTTGGAAGGTTTTTTTAGCCATTGCTCCCCTTTGCTGTGAGAGGGAGGTGATAGCGCTTGCTTAGAGCAGCTCTGTAAACCCACGGCGACTGCGTACCATTCTCAACGTCCCTTGCATTGATTAAATTACTTTGCCAACAAGGACTTTTTGTCTTACAACAAGTTCCACCAGCTCTAAGTCAGGCAACGATATCAGTAACACCATTTTGTAGAACAAAATTTATTAAAACTCTCTTAGATTGCTAGGTACTTATTCAGGCTCTTTAAGCATGCAAAAATAGATTTTTAAAAAAATCACTGTAGTCTATAAGATTTTGATCTGGGCAGTAAATGTGATATTTTAAACCAACCAACCAAAAAGTGAATAGTAACTGGATTATAGGACCAATGATTTATTTCTCCCGGTTCTTCTGGTCTGGGTCAACTTAACAGGGACTGAAAGGTCTAAGACGGCCTCACATGTCTGAGGTCTCAGTCCAGACAGCGGAGATGGATGGCCGGTTTCTCAACGTGGTTTCTCCTTCTGCAGGAAGTTCGTTTAGGCTTCTTCTGAAGGTGGTCTTCAGATTCCCAGCAGCAAGAGAGCAGGCCCCCAAATGCAAGTCCTCTTCAAATACCTGCTGCGTCACATTTGCCAATATCCCCTCCGGCAAAATAAGTCACATTGTTAAATTCAGATTCAAGGGGTAGAGAAATAAACTTCCCTATTTGATGAGAGGAGTGGCAAAGTCACGTCGTCAAGGGGCCTTTGTGTAGTGATGAAAGGAACTGTCATGGACATCTTCTCAAACCATCTGTTTTGTCCCCACTATGGTCACAGTGAAAGCTGAGATAGATGGGCAGTCCCTACTGAGCCTTGCACAGACCGCTACCCAAACAATTGTGAGCAAATAAATGCATTTTGGGAACATTGGTTCTACTGCAAAAGCTAACTGAAACAACTCCTGAATCCACACAGTAGGTTAAAGTTCCAAAATTGTTTGTTTCCTTTTCAAAACTCATTTTATTTATTTATTTTTTAATGCAGAAGTATTTAAAAGTAAATTAGAGACATCATGTGACTTTTCCCCACAATTTTATTAGGCGAGATGGAGAACAAAAATTGTTCACACATGAAAGTCAAGTATAAATCAGATGCTTGAAAATTGGGGCATGCGTTTCCTGCCTTCTACACCCTACTCACCAAGGAAGAGAAGGAAAGAGGGTTTGATGGAACAACCACTAAAACAAAATGCACATTTGATCTAGAAACATTGCAGGAGAAACCACCACGTACCTCCATCCTTAACATGACATACACTAAGACCCACCCATAAGCAACACATACCCTTATGAAAGCTCTCAGAATTCAGCACAGATTGCAAGGCAAAGAAACAGCAGGAAAATAAGAGAGGCTGGCAACTCTGTTCCAAGTTCGAATTTTAAAAGGAAACATGTCCACTTTCCTCACCCACCATTACTCCAGCTGTATTTTCAAATGTGTCCTTCACCAGAATGTAGCAGAATAATTGCCGGTGTAGAATTTAGGACACCTGAATTTTGGTTTTGGACTAACGGGCTGATTGATCCCAAATAAGTCAATTGACCTCTCTGGATCTGTGCTTTCACAACTATTCGATGTCTAAATGTTGCTCTTCTAGAAATTAAATGAAATAATTGACCCAACCTCATACCTCATATTGGAATGCTGGGCATTGTAGCATCATAGTCAAAAGCATGAACTTTGTTATCAAAAAGAACCAGTTTCAGGTCTAGCTCAGTAACTGACTAGCTCTAGAATCTTGGGCAGGTAACTTAAATTCTCCGTTTCGGCGTCTGTAAAATGAGAACCGATAATTGTATTAGAATCTGTTAATTATGAGATAATGCATATCATATGTTCAGCATATGCCTGGCTCATTAAGAAGTGCTCAGGAAATGTGTCTTCACGCTGTTGAAAAGAACCTAAACCGTGTCTGCTAATCTTGCCCATACTCTCATAAAAATACTGGCCACATCACATGTTCCATGAAGGAATCTTACATTTGCCCCCCATCACAACCGCCTCAGCTCTGCTTCCATGTCCTAGGCCCAAAGCAGAAGTTGAACATTTGAAATCAACAGAACATTCTGGATCTACTGCTCTCCTTGCCCAAGCTGTTTTACTTCCCTTTTTCTAAACTCTTAATTTCAAGTCTGAGAAAGAGCAAGAGATTTGGGATCTGAGTTTAAAGAAGAGGAAAAAAGCAGACTGTACAGACGAACTCTGGCTTCCTCCCTGATTCGTGGAGGAACTCATAGCCCCGGTTCCCGGGGGAAAGAATGTCTTGCAGTCATCTGCTTGAAACAGGATACTCAGTTTAACCAGTAATTCTGGTCTCTCCATTTTTTCCCTTCATGTTCAAGGTATCAAAGGAACAAATGATGCCTAAAACATCAAAATGTTTTTAATTCTTCACCTTAAAACAACTCTATCCATTCACAAAATGAGAAGTAATTCAGAGTATAATTAGGCAGGAAGAATCTGCCATTCAGTCTTTAAGGGTCTCCATCTTACCTACTAAGGATAATAACAAAACAACAATAACAATGTTGGTGGGGGAGGGAGAAGGCAGAACTTCATCACCCTTCACCTTCATCTAAGCCACTAAACCCCCAGAAATTATTCCTAGGGTGGCAAGACCAGTGCTGGAGAACAAACCAATGCCCACCAAATGAATAAATAGTTAAAAGTTATAAAAGAAGAGAATAAATGGGTAAATAAAATATATTCTATCCTCCTGCTTTGACCATTCTACCTTCTTAATAACAAGGAAGGCCAGGTTTAAATTCAGGATTCTTGGAGTCCTCAGAGTTCCACACACACTGAAACAGAGAAACAGGGAGAGAGCCCTCCCCTGAGCCCTGCCCACTCCCACCCCCACCAGCGCCCGGTTGCATCCAGCACCACAAGCAGCCTCAAGGCAGGTTGGGGATAACCCAGCCCCCAGATCCAAGCAGTTCAAACCCTGCCTGACAGCTGGCCCTTGGTAACCCCACACGCCTATAAATGCACAACAGTCTGCGGTCAGGAGGATAAGCCCAGCCACAAAGGCACTGAAATCGGGCGTGGGGAGTTCACAGAGCCTAGGCACTCAGACGTGGTCTTGAAACAGAGCGTGGACTTTAGACAGGTCTCTCCCCTTGTCCAGTATATCCAAGACAGGACCCCTCAGAGCTGGGGGCTCAGGACACGGGCACCTCTTGCCGGGGTCTAAGGGTAACACCGACTAGACCACATCCTTCTCCTCAGGATCTTCTCAGACCTTCACCCCAGGGAAATTCTGCCTCACACCTTCTCCCACAGGCAGATGGCCTCCCTAGAAGTCTTCTGAGCTTCAGCTTCTTTTAGGTGACACCTCGGCTCCCACAACTTTCTCCATAAATCACAAACAAATGTCAGGCAACCAGCTTCTTCCTAATGTCTCATTCCTGACATTATTCTCTAGGTCTGAAACCGAAGCCCATGTTGCTCATTTTCTCCAAATTCAGAAAACTTATCTTTTCTTGACATTTTATCCTGCCCCAGGGTAATTCTACTCATTCATCCTTCCCCCAAGGGAGAAGGGAGAAAAAATATGTATATATGTGTAAAAGATATACCTACAATGAAAAGATATAAATATATATAGCTCATATACACACAATGACTATCTTAAACTCATTGCATCTCCCTCACTTCCTATAAAAAATCAGGAGACTAAGGCCTAGTTCCTTTTTTAAATTAATAATTACTCATATCCAACTTTGCCTCTTTATTCCCGGGCCCTGATTATTTCCTAATTTTATTTGTATTCCCCTTTCTTTGATGTTATCCTTACCAATAGCCCTAAGAGTGGAGTCAATTCAACCAAAAGTACCAAAGTTACTATGCTGGCACCCCTTTCTCTGAACCCAGTGTCCCTCACTCTTCCACACAAAAGACTGTCAGAGAGCTTCCTTGGTGGCGCAGTGGTTGAGAGTCCGCCTGCCGATGCAGGGGACACGGGTTCGTGTCCCGTTCCGGGAAGATCCCACATACCGTGGAGCGGCTGGGCCCGTGAGCCATGGCCGCTGAGCCTGTGCGTCCGGAGCCTGTGCTCCGCAACGGGAGAGGCCACAACAGTGAGAGGCCCGCGTACCGCAAAAAAAAAAAAACAAAAACCTGTCAGAGAGCCTCCCTGGAAGCTGCCCTTGCCACCAGTCATTTTTTCTTCCTCATCCCCACCTGCTTTCTCTCTTTTACTCATGTTAAGTTGCCTCTCCTTTGTTCATTTTTCTCAAATGTCTTTGTGCTTTCCTGCATAACTCTCTCCATTCCAAAGAAGCACCATCTTCACAACCGGGATTGGTTAAGAGCCCTCCTCACGGGCAGTGCCAGTGGTCACCAAGGCATGGGGAAGGTACTCGGGCAGCCCTATAATAGCTCCTACACTAAGACCAGGCTAGTTCTAGAAAGATCGGGGTGAAAACCAGGGCCAGCTTCATGAACATGCAGCCGGGCTTCATGGGCCATGTTCTTGGTTTAAAGTTCCGATGTCACCATCCTAAAATTCTTAATAATGTTATCTTTGAACTCTTTAAATGAGGTCCAGTAGGACCTTGGGGTGAAGAAGGACACACACTAGGCCTGTCCATCATTCCCTGCCACCCCATTCACACACGAGTGTTTACGATGCCCCATGAGCACAGAATTCATGGGCCCCTGCCACGTTTGGGAGTTCAGAGAGACTGAAAACAAGTACAAGGTAAGCGTGTTACATCTAGGGCTGCATAAGTGAGGGTGCTACCACCCCCAGGGGCCAGGCTTCCAATCTGTCCAGAATTTACTCCAGATGCAGAAAGAAGGCCAAGGCATTCTAAAAAACCCAAACAACCAAGGAACCCTGTCATATCTTTGGTTACCCCTAGTACTTCCCTGTGTTAGCCAACCATTTACCCTGAAAACAATGACATAGCAAAAGGGGGGAAAAAAGGCAACCAGTAGTTCCTTTGCCTTTTTCGTCCTTCTTTACCTATCAGTAAGCAGAAGGTAGAGTGTTGGTAGATGTTGCATATCAAGAAATAAAAACACCTGAGTCAGTCTTAGCAGCATTTCCTCTGTTCTGGCAGAAACAAAACACATATGCACGTATCGACTACAAAACATGAAATGTGTAATTTCAGTAATTCCACATACAAGTAAAATGCTCTTACGTTTGCATTTAAAACTGGCATTTATATTGGCATTGCACAATATAAAGATGAACAGTAAAATTAATGCTAATAATTTTAAATGCTAATGTCTCTTGACTTAGAATTACATTAAATGGCAAATTTAAACCACTATGACAATTTGAGAGAGAGGCTGCAGAAGAAAGAGAAAAGCTGTATATTTAAGTACCTTTAGCTGTATCGTTTTTCCTACTATTTGAACAGACATCCTCATGTTTTCTTTTTGGACCAGGCCATGCAAGTGATGTAGTCATCTCTGATGAATAATAAAAAGAAAGTGACTGGGACAGAAGCTGGGCTGCAAGAGGTCAGAGTTGGGCCATAGCCCAGCAGGATGCAGACATGTGTCGAAATGCCCTTTTTGACACCAGAATTCCATCCTCAAACACCTCCAGTGGTGTCCCATCTCATTTAGAGTTAAAGCCAAAATTCTTACTATGGCTCTATCCCAATGGCTACTTCCCCTGCCCATCTCCCTGGCCTCATTTCCTACCACTCATCTCCCCTCTCAGCTCCCATCAGCTATCCTATTTGCATTCTCCCACCCCAGGGCCTTTGCACATGCCATCACCCTCCCTAGAATGCTTCCTCCCCACCCAGATATCTGGAGCTCCCACTTCCTCAAATCTTCATGCATCTCATCAAATGTCACTGTACCAGAGAAACCGTGCCTTACCATCTCATATAAATGCACAATACTTCATTGACACTTCTTACCACCAGGCCTATCATATATGTATTTATTTCTTTATTTAAATGCTTGGTCTCCTCCACTGAAATGTAAGCACCACGAGGGTAGAGAATTTGTTTGATTGTTTTTCACTGCTATGTACTCAAACTAAGACAGTGTCAATATTTGTTGAATGAATGAAGCTAATACACTTCCTAAAGTATGAAGTCATTTAGATTGAGATAAGAAAAGCTTCTTTAATATGAGGCATAAAGCTGGATGGGTTTTCATATTACAAAATAATCTCTAACTTGGATCCACAAACGGTGCCTGATGTCCAAAGTCAGGAAGCATTCTGTTTAGGGAAAACCGCCCAACGAAGGCGCCAAGGAGCCTGGGGCTGGAAGAGGGGAAATGGACTCTGCCGTTAATGAGCTGTGCAATCATACACTGTAACCAGAACCTACAAAGCCTCAAGTCTCTTAGCTAGGAAACAAACATGATGTAAGAATTCCTGCCCTCTTTATCTCACAGGTTTTTGCATGTAATCAATGAGATAATAAACATCTTTTTGCAAAGTTGCAGTGTTAAAGAAATGCTAGGGAATCACACTTGCCCTGCTAATTAAGGAAACAGTGGGCTGAGAGGAGGGGTATGGGGGAGGGGATAACGGGCTGTTGGGCCATTTAGCTAAGCCCGGTATTTAGAGAGACTGGAATGAAAGAGGCAATGCAGAACAGCAGATGCCGAGGCCGGCCGTGTTGATCTTTCACAGGACGACCCCCATACATCTCCCATCTGACAGGAATGTCACTGAGCCCAATTAGAATTAGCCTTTCACATAACACTCAAATTCCTGGACTTCCGAGAACAGCCATATAAGGGAGGAACAGACAGTACAGAGGAGAGGAACGGAGAGGCAAAAGGTTACAGAAAAAAAATGGAGATTTTTACATTCCCGCACACAAAGGACAAGATGTTTCAACCAATCCTATCATTTTGGAAAAGATTTGACTAGAGAATATTTACCCAAGTTGTAAGCCTGTTCTCTTTCCCAGCATTTCTATGTGGGGTGAGTTTTTTTTTTTTTAATTAATTTGTTTTTACTTCCAGACCTTATTTTTATTTGCTTTGTTTTTATTTTTCCTTATCGTTATTTGTTTAACTTTTTATTGCCCTTTGCTTCACTCACGATGCAAGCTGATCTATTCCCAGCACAAAGTTACTTTGTGCTCCCAACTGAGTCTCCATCCACACAGAGCAGAACTCTTCATGTCAGGACGCTCGCCTCCGCTAGAATGTATTTTTAAAATTCATTTTCATGCTAACAATGCCCCTGCAAAGATGGTAAGGTGTAGAAAATCAAATTGTGCGTGATTCTTAATCAGGAAACTGAAGCATTTTTTAAGGCGCCCTTAGATGATTCAAATGAACCTTTTTGGTAATTTGGGGGCTCCAGATAACTTAAGCAGAACATTTTTTTAAATACAAATAAAAATGCTCCAACTTGTACCAAAGAAGGGAGGTAGAAGTGACTGTCAAAAGTGGGCAGCCTGACAGCATTCCCAGACGGGGGAAGCCCTGCAGCCTATTTTTAAACCAACCTGTGTAATTTCATAGAGAAGTAACCACATCTCCTGATAAAGCTTTTGGGGGCGGCTGGAGGATAAGTCTGCAGTGCTGGAAATGGCAGGGCCGCCCACATTGAGAAGGAAGAGCCTCTAGATTCTGCCTTTTCACAGGACCAAAAAAAAAAGAAAAAAACCCTAAAAGTGTGCATTTCCTCAGTAAAATGGAAGCAGCCTCTAAGAGAGAAGACACAGAAGCCCCAGATCTTCAACAATTGGTATGAACATCACCTTATTAGTGTTAGTAATAGGCAAGGGATGTGAGTGAGGCAGAGTTTGACATGGTGAAAAATTGGTAGCAGATCATAAATAAACATGGTTGGTTAATGTAACTTCAGTGAGAAAGATTAAATAAAGAGTAAATACGATAAGAGTTTGAACAGTAGTGCTTCCAATACTCCAGTAACTGGTCCTCAGAGAAATGGTGAGGATAGAGATTTGTCTTCACAAGGAGGACACAAAATGATTTAGCAGAGAGATTATAGTGTCCACCTCCCAACTTTCTTTTTCTTTTCTTTTTTTAATTAATTATTGTTATATTTTGGCTGCCTTGGGTCTTCGTTGCTGCGCACTGGCTTTCTCTGGCTGCGGTGAGCTGGGGCTACTCTTGGTGATGGTGTGCAGGCTTCTCACTGCAGTGGCTTCTCTTGTTGTGGAGCACGGGCTCTAGGCACACGGGCTCAGTAGTTGTGGTGCACGGGCTTAGTTGCTCCAGGCGTGTGGGATCTTCCCGGACCAGGGCTCAAACCCGTGTCCCCTGCATTGGCAGGCGGATTCTTAACCACTGCACCACCAGGAAAGCCCACCTCCCAACTTTCTAGTTGACTGTAGTCTTAATTATTTAACCTCTCTGAGACTTAGTTTTCCTCATCTCTAAAATGGGACTGATCACATTGTACCAGGTAGGGTTGTTGTTAAGATTAAATAACAACACAGAGTAAGTGGCACTGAACAAGACCACAGTGAATGGCATACCCTAAGCCTCTGTCAGACCTTAAATTTGTTGAAAGAGCCCTTAGTATGAAGACCAGGAAGGGGTTTCCTGCGGGGCACCATACTTACTCTTCTTGGAAATTCTAAATGGCCAGCTGCCTCCTCCACCTTCTGGTAAGACCATTGCCTGGTCCTGATTTAAGATCTAAGACCAGTTAGTACCCCCATCATCCCAACATCCACTCCCTTTCTTCACACACACACACACACACACACACATCCAAGGGGAACTCTGACCTTTTAAAGCTTTTCTAAAAACTTTTTTATTTCCAACAACAGCACTTTCCTTTCAGAATTTACTCATTTCCTTTTTCTGCACATGACTGTGAGGTCACAGCACACTTTAGGACTGGAAAACCAAGTCTGACCAGGCCCCTTTCTCCCTTGTCTCTCTCATAAGAGATGAAATGACCTGCCCAGAATCAGAACTAGAAAACAGATCAACCGATTTCCAGATAGTACTCGCTCCTACACACACCCACACCCACACACACCCCCACACACACACCCACTCTCCTCAGGCCACAGCCAAGAGCACACTGTGCCAGTACCCAGCCCTGATCAACTGACCCTGACACGGCCCTGAAGGGCAGTTGTTTGTCTGAATGGAACCTCTTATTAAAAATTAATTCCTGTCAAACCCGATTACATATGAACATAGCCTCATTGTGATGGCTACTGAAATTTCTGGAAACAAACATAGGCCCTACTGTCACCAAAAGCAAAGGGCATTTTAGGACAATTCTGAGTCTTGATCTACGAACATAGAGATACAGCTAGCATATTCCCCAAGGCTCACAAAGGCATTTGTCCCCCAGGGATAGCCATTTGTCCCACCCTCCTCCCCCCTGCTCCTCCCTGCCCAACACCCACGCCCCCATTCCTTGAGGCATGTGTGCCAGATGAGAAAGCTGCCCCTTCATGCAGATACCCCATCAACAGCAACACCACCACCTCATCCAGGTTCTACACTTCTGATAGCGTGGGCTTGCCCTCTGAGAGCTTACGGTCCCTCCTCTGTAAATACGGTATAATGGTGATAACACCACCACCCAACTCACAGGGTTGTTGTGCGGGATTGAATGAGACAATATCTGTAAAGCACCTGGAATATAGAGGGCTGGCCCTCAATAAATTACCCACCCCATCTCCACCCTACCCTGTGCATTCCTGTACTGGGATACTGTCTTCTGCAATGTTTCTTCCACATTTAGGGCACAAAACTGGGGGCTTTCGTTTTCTTAAGAGAAATGGGTTGAATAGAACAGGTTAAAATACCCTAGACCAGATTTACACATCCCACATATCTCTAACAAAATTTGATTTTTCTCCTTTGCATTGTTTCTTCTACTTCCATCTCATGAGATCAAGGAGAAGCCAGAGTTGGAGGTCGAAAATTCATCACATCCTCCTCTTCTCCCTACTTTTCGTATCTTCAATATTTTTGCCATCAACAAGTTTAATCTGGCATTGCGTGATCCTCTAATTGTGGTGGAGAGAAGCCCAGCTTCTAAAATGGGTGCTACCCTACTGACTGAGACAGAATAAAAAGAGTAACAATGCCCAATGAGATAAGGGTGCATGTCTGAAAGAGGGCAAGCAGGCAATATGAATCAGATATAAAATGTGTGAGGTCATTACCCAGTCATTCCACTTCCAGGAATT
Source organism: Neophocaena asiaeorientalis asiaeorientalis (assembly GCF_003031525.2). NCBI lineage: Eukaryota > Metazoa > Chordata > Mammalia > Artiodactyla > Phocoenidae > Neophocaena > Neophocaena asiaeorientalis. Next base: position 7,211,583 of record NW_020174057.1, on the reverse strand, counting down.
TATCCAAAGGAAATAATTAAGCCAGCATAAACCAACGATTTTCATTATAGTATTGCTGATCATAGTGAGAAATTGTAAACAAGCTCATGTTCCTCAATAACATGTCAATCATATAAATTATTCTACATTCATACCATTGAATACAATAGAATAAAAAACATCTTTTTTTTTAAAGATGAAATAAAGCTATACTTAGGGAAAATTAAAGAAGTTCTTTATAAACTGTTGAAGTTGGAGAAGCTGGTTGTGGAAAAAATATGTGACTATAATCCTGTTTATGTAAAAATACAAAAATCCCTTATGCAGACTTTTAACACCCAAACTATGTTTTGTCAAGCTTTTGACTGGTTTATAATTTTTCCCTATGGTTATACTAAAAAACAAAGGCTAATATAGGAAGAGAAGTGAAAGGATTACTAGCCGAGATCCAAAGTGTAAGAAAAACACAGTTTGGCTTTTAACACCACTTGAGAAGAAAACAAAACAAAGCAACCAAACCAGCCAAACGAAACAAGGAAAACTGTAAATCAGTGAATCACCATCAATCCCTGAGAGCCTGCCTGCTGGGGAGGGGAGGAGGGTTATTACCCTTAAAGGCTGGAGAAACAAGAAAGGAAGTGGGAAGGATTGCCAAATGAGTAAGGTTCTGAGGAGCCATTAAAACAAAAGGAAAACTACATCCCACTGATGTGCAGATTTGAGGCATAGAGAGGATTTAAGCAAAGTAGGTGGAACTCTTAGGTCATCAGAAGGTCACAGAAAGACAGAGGAAGAAGCGCAGACAGCCTCAAGTCCCATCTTACAAGAGAAACTAGAGTTAGGCCACTTTTTTGACTTCACTTAAAGAGTGAGTACATACATATACACTACCAAATGTAAAATAGCTAGCTAGTGGGAAACAGCCTCATAGCACAGGGAGATCAGCTCGGTGCTTTGTGACCACCTAGAGGGGTGGGATAGGGAGGGCAGGAGGGAGGGAGACACAAGAGGGAGGAGAGATGGGGATATATGTATATGTATAGCTGATTCACTTTGTTATAAAGCAGAAACTAACACACCATTGTAAAGCAATTATACTCCAATAAAGATGTTAAAAATAAAAAAGGAATACATGTAAGAAAACTAGGGAAGAATTTTTTTCTTCTCTTTTTCCCAGTTACATATTTCATAATAAATTTAAAATAAGGAGCAGCAAAAATAAATAAATAAAAAAATAAAAAATTGTGTGAGTAAATCAACTTGTAGCGGAGAAGTATGGTTTTAGGAAAGAGATTTTTTTTTTTTTTTTTATGTTTTGAAACCTATTCCTTAATCTGAACTGATGATCAGCATTTTTCAGGATTTTATTATTTTATTTTAGGTGCACCTGTGATTTATTTTGGTAAGAGGAACAAAGTTCTTGACAGGTGCTTAAATAAATGGATTTTCTCCTTTTCTTTCCTAAAGTCACCCTTGTCTTTAGAAGCCAGTTCTTATGTTTTGCTTGGTTGGTTTGGTTGTTTGGGGTTTTTTTCATCTCACGTGGGATAAAAAAAGCCAAAAATTTTTTCTTTCACTATCTTACAACTTTGGGTCTCAACTAGTAATCCTTTGACTTCTCTTCCTGTATTAGCCTGTTTCTTAGTATAATTATAAGCCTCACTGTATCAGACAATCAGACTTTAAATTGGCCCTATCCTGAGGCTGAACAAATCATCTTGAAAAGTCAGACTCAATACAAGAATCATGCTGCTAAATTAACATCACTAAGGCCCAACATCAGAAAAGGAAATATTAAGAAAGAAGAGATTTTTTTTTCTTAATAAATTATTTATTTTTGGCTGTGTTGGGTCTTCGTTGCTACACACGGGCTTTCTCTGGTTGCAGCCAGCGGGGGCTTCTCTAGGCGCACAGGCTTCAGTAGTTGCAGCACATGGGCTCAGTACTTGTGGCTCATGGGCTCTAGAGCGCAAGCTCAGGAGTTGTGGTGCATGGGCTTAATTGCTCTGCGGCCTGTGGGATCTTCCCAGACCAGGGCTTGAACCCATGTCCCCTGCATTGGGCAGATTCTTAACCACTGCGCCACCAGGGAAGTCCCAGAAAGAAGAGATTTTTTTTAAAAAAAAGTGAGAAAGAGGTAAAAAAAAAGAATTGGAAACCGTTTGACTCAACTGGCTCAAGCATCCAGCCTTCCTGTTTGTCCTCAGAGTGGGGAAGAAAAAGCCTTTGGTTAGAATAACCAGCAGCAGCAAAACCTTGTGATTCTGAAATACAACCACGCAAAAATGCGAAGTGTATTTAGCAAAAAGGAAGTAAACTGCTCAGAAAAATTTGTGGTAGTGCAAGGAATTCTACAGATTTAATAAATTACAAAGAATTTAACAAATTTTATCATAAGCTTTCAAAAGCCTCTCATACAAGGGACTTCCGTGACGGTCCAGTGTTTAAGACTCTGCTTCCCCTGGAGGGGGCGTAGGTTCGTTCCCTGGTCCGGGAACTAGGATCCTGCATGCATCGAGGTGCGGCCAAAAAGAAATTTTTTTTAACTGCAAACAAAAGCTTCTCACATGTCTCAGTGGTCTCTAACGTAAACACATCTCCTACATGGTAGCATCTATTTCTATAGATTTGAGTTACTACTCTGAAATGATGTAATCTTCCATCTGGGGCAGCTTCCAAATACCTTTCCCAAATGATACAGGAACAGAATTCAACCTCTCCCTCTCCTTTCTTCCATTCCTCAAAGACCATGCCATGCAAGGCTGCACGTTAGCGTCCGTAAACCAGGAAATACTTAGTAAACAGAATTTGTACTCCATTTATTCTGAGTTTACTTTAAGAAGCTACTTATCTCTTTTAGAAGGACTTCGCTTGCCAATCACCTTTTGGAAAAGGCCTTAGAGAGGCACTCCCTGAGGACGTGCAGAATCCGAGGTCAGCAGCTTGCGTGATAGAAATAAACAACTAAACTATCTCCATCTTAAGATCTTCCCTTTTCCTTCCAAAGACAATCATTCTTTTGAGAGCAACTGAAAAGCTCAGCCTCTGTGTACCAGTGCTGAATCAAATCTAGGAGACAGAGTTTTGGGTGAAGTAGAAAAGAATAGCTTTATTGCTTTGCCAGGCAAAGGGGGACACAGTGGGCTCCTGCCCTCAAAAACTATGTGTCCCAACTCGGGAGGATTTGATGAGGAGTTTTATAGCAACGGGTCAAGGGTGGGGTTGCTGATAAGATTAGGGCATGTGCAGGGCCTGCACTCCTCTAATCTCGTCTCAAGTAATCTTCTTGATGAGCTCTCTGGTTCCTTTAATGTAGCCTCAGGTGGTCTTTCTCTGGTATGAAGAATGCTAACATCTTAAAGAGCTTAAAGAATTTGTTATGTGTATCCCTTGAAGTGGAACCAGGACCCTGCCCCAAGCCTGCACTATTATTTCCTGGCTTCCCCTCCCTTGTCTTTGCATCCCCTCCCTTCCCGTTTTAGCAACTGTTCGAATTTGCCCTTTGGAACTCAGGGAAGGTCATGGAGGCTGGAGTCAAGAAAGCGGGGACAGAAAGGCTTCTGTGCCCAGGAACCCCACAGGGTCTTGCTTGGTTCCACAACTGACCATGTACTCAGGTGTACACACATGGAGGAGTGTACATGAACACACATACTTGCATACACACATCGAAGTGTCTCCTCTGCTGCATTCTTAGACACATGACCATAATTTCTTCTTCAATGGTGGGTTATGCTAAAACACCTAAAATCAATAATAATTTTGAGGTAGAAAGGCCCTGCAAGGTCATATTGTTCAACACCTCATTTTGCAAAAATGATGAAGTTGAGGCCCAGGTAAGTTAAATTCATTCCAAAGAATTTATATTCCCTAAGAATTTTGACACAAGAAGTTTCTCCATCTCTGATCTCTCACGGTGGAAAAATCAAAGCCTCTTAGGTCACGTCAGTCTTCTCACGGTGGAAAAATCAAGGTGGAAAAATCAAAGCCTCTTAGGTCACGTCAGTTTCAAATCCCAGCTCCACCCTTTACTGCTTTGGTGATCTAGGTAAATCAATCCCTCTAAGCAAAATGGACATGGTAAGAGTTGAAGGCTCCAGAATATACTACCGTGAAGAGTTTGTTTCCTAGACTCCCTTTATCTGCCTAAAAGCAGAGCCTTCCAAAAGAATTCAGCTGTCATAAACACCCTTCCCGGGAGTTTCACAACCAGGGAAGATTGACTTCTATCACTGGGGAGAAGTCAGCAGTAGGATAAGAAGTCACTCTAACAGACATTGTCACAAAACTACCGTATCTCCCATTTATTCTCCTAAGGGACCATTTATCTTTCCTAAGAGTCATTTGTTTTCCCATAAGTGCCCTTCTCCCCCTCCACTTCCACTATTAAGATGGTATATAAGCCCTAAATTCTAACCACTTCCTTAGTCATATTTTTCTGTGAACTCCTGCAAACATACGTGAATAAAAGTTTGTCTTTTCTCTTGCCAAGCTGTCTTTTGTCAGTTTAATCCACAGCCTCCAATTATAGAACCTTAGAGGTTACAGGAAAAGTTTTTCCTCCCCAACAGAACTAACATGTATTTGTTACTTAAAATGAGCAAGACACCATCCTAACACTAAGTGTATTGATTAATTTGTTTCCCACTATGTCCCTATAGTATTTTCATTTTCCAGGTTAGAAAACTGAGGCATAGAGAGATCAACCAAATTGCTTAAAGTCAGACAGCTAGTAAGTGATAAGAGTCAAGATTTGAACCAAGGCTTCCAGCTCTAGAGCCCTTGTACTTAACCACCATGAGAGAGTAATCTCTTCCTCACGAAGAGAGTACCAAAGATTAGAGGAGATAGTCTGCATATAGGACACAACCTGGCACAAAGGAAGGGCTCAAAAAATATAGATTCTGTTTTTACTATCAGAAAATGATCCATCAATATGCTTCAGATGAAACTAGACCTTTTCCTGTCTCTCATCAAGGGATTAGGGTAGAACAAGGAATCTAATCTGTAAGTAATATAACTAATTTGTGTTTGAATTAGCTATAGCTTATAGCTTGACTGATGTATGGAGGGTGTTGGAGTTCCTGAAAAAAGACAAGGAAAAGAGAGCCAGAGGACAGAAATTTGTCAGGATTACTCAGCACCATCCAATGGACTTCAACATTCCAGTGACTAAAAAGGTGTGGGTTTGGTTTCGTTTCGTTTTGTTTCATTTTATTTCATTTCGTTTCATTTCATTTCATTTCATTTCGTCTTACCACAGAGCAGGAATGTTTGTCTTGACCCTAATATGACCTGGATGAAGTATGCCACAAACTCCCTGGACTCTGATTCACTTGCTGGTCAGCAGTCTTGCAATGAGGGATTCAGCTCTCCCAGTGCCCTCATCCTCATGCTGGAAGGGAGAGACCAGTGAGATGGGCAATGTCCACATCACTGTGGAGGAGGACAAAGCAGATGTTAAAAACCCAGGCTTTGGAGTCGAGCAGATCTGTGAACAAAGACCAACAAATGACTTAATTTCAACTCTCTGAATACCTATTTTCTCATCTGGAAGATGGGAATTTCATATCCCTATAAAACCTACCTCAAAGGATAGCTGGACCAGCCTCATGGTAATAGCTCAATATGTACTCTCCAGTAAATTTATAAATTGGCTCTGTGATTCAGCAGCCTATTGTAGGACGTCTTCCATGAGCCTTCCCTTCCCCACACAGAAAAACACATTCCCCTATTCCTCTCAGTTGCCAGAGTACTGCTTCTGGATCTCTTTTATGGAAATAGGTGACATTAGTTTCTATGTGCCAGCCAAAGTGCTGAACACTTCACGTACATTTTCTCATTTGATCCTGACAACACCACCACGAGGTAAATACTCTTATTATCTCCATTTTTCACAGATGAAAAGAGGAAAAATTTAATGAGGTTCAGGAACTGGTCTATGGTTATACATGTAACTAGTAATGAAGCTAAGCTTTGAACCTGTGGGAGTTTAAGTCCAGAATCCATGTTCTTAACTTGATGCTATTTGTCACTCTATACCCCACAATGATTTATGTTCCTTAAGGCTAAAACGCCAAGATTTGTATCTAATTTATCTTTTTATAGCCTCCAGAACATTCCTTGAACACAACAGTTTGTCTTTTATTAAATGAATAAATGAATAATTATATACCATAATTCTACTCCCCAGAGCCTTACAATCATAATTTATTTGTACTAAGTGTTTTACATCAATTTCTCATTCAATCCTCACAACTCCATCAGCTAAGTGTTACTATTATTCCCATTGTTCAGATGAGGAAACCCCAAGGCTCAGAGATACTAAGTGACTTGTTCAAGATCATATGGATAATAAGTGACAGATCAGGAAGACTGAACCCATTGATGGAATTTGTAATCTTCATTCCACAGGTCAGAACCATATCCAAACTGAGATATTCTATGGTCCACTCAGCCAGCATCTTTCTTTTTAAACTTTTAAACTCTTGATTGCTTTTGTCAAGGACTTAGGAGAGCCTTAAAAATATGAAACTTTGAATAAAAATCAGTGGCAATTCCAAAATGTCCTTATGAGAAGGATTTGGGAGTAGAAATTTCATTGGAACTGAGGTTGGGTGGGGAGCATGAATTTTTTGAAATGATCATAAAGCTATATGTTCACAGGAGTCTCACTATCTTTATTCAGATTCTATTATTATTTGTGGATTGCTGATGGATATTATAGGGGCACATTAAAGGGATAATCACTCTTCTGTTTGAGGATATATTAAAAACTGTCTTTCATGAATCTGTAGGTGGACCATTTGTCATTTTCCAAAAGCAATGTAGACATCAATAAAGTGAAATCTCAAATTTATAAATGATGCCAAGATTTTCTGGCAAATGAAATACCAACCTGACAAGAATAAACACTGGGAAGATCTCACAGAGCTGTGTGAGTGGGCAGAGAACACTGACGCCCAGTACAGGCAGTTGAACGTAATGCCCACAGGAAAAGAGAACCCACCTTGTTCTCCGGAGACCAAGGCCTCCAAGTGCAGACGTGATCCAGGAAAAGGATGATGGCATCATTGTAGCCCATTCTCTGAGGAAGGCGGTCCAAAGTATTGTGGCGGTCACAAAAGCAAGCATCATCAGGAAGGATGTTAAAAACAAAATAGAAAGCACATCTCGTGAGTGCTCACACACACGCACACACATATACACACAGAGACACCAGAATTCATCTGCTCCAGAAATACTGGGTTGAGTTCCAGTCATTAAACCTCAAAAATGTCAGAATGAAACTGGAATGTATCTAAAGAAGGTCACTTAAAATTAGTCAATATTAGGGTTTGTAAAGAAATCAGAGAGACTTTAAAACACGTCAGCCTGAAAAGACAAAATATGAGAGTTGGTGGATCAGAATCTATAAAAATTTTTTTCATTTTTTTTTTTAGATCAGAGGGTTCTGATAAAGTTATAGAGTGAACACAGTCTCAGCACAGCAGACCTAGAAGTCCTGGTGAAATTAAAGTATTTCTAGGACAATTTATATTTTCAAATGCTATTCTATAGGACAGGTAATAAGCTAGAAAAAAATCATAACTCTAAGAGAGTCTAAAGTAGGGAGCTCATAAAAGCTTATGGTACAGTTAGAGCTAAATTATATGCCCCATCTTCTGATGTCCATGTTATGAAAGACGTCTAGCAAGCTCCATTCACACTGTTCTTTGACGACCCTGAGAGTGGAGATTCTAGATTAAATTAACTACTGGCTCAATACATATGGCATATCTGGTAATTCCCAAAGTGGCCAATCAAAAGAATCACCTATGGACCTTTTATTATAAAACAGATTCCCAGGCCTCATATCCAGTAATTCTAACTTGGTAGGTCTAGGCTTAGCAAACTTAAGAGAAAATCCTTTCCATGGGAAAATCCAGAGTGTGATAGGATTGGCTGAACTTGAATCATGTCTTATCCCTGAACCAATCGCTGAGATGGGAAAATGATGTACTCTTCTTGCCCTGCCCTGGGTCGTGTACCTGCCCCTAGAGTTGGGGTAGGGCTTTCGCCAGGAATGCAGTGGGTAACTAATATTCAGTCTCCCCTTTTTCCCAAGTAACAGAACCTCAATTATATGTTAGGGGAAGCACATGCCCAGCTAAAAGTCTATATTCCCCAGTCTCTCTAGCTATGGCCATGTGGCTAATTCTGGGTATTGAGTACATAGAGTACAAGTCTGGTACATGTTTTCCTGGAAGCTTCTCTGAGGGAACAGACTCTGCAAGAGGGGCACTCTTTTCCCTTTTTTCCGTCCTCCTTCCTACTGACTGGAATGTGAATATGATGACCAGCATGGAACCGCCTTCTTGTGACTGTGGGGATCAAAGCTAGAAGAAGCCTGAGTCTCAAATGGGCCTGTGAAGTGGCCCTACCAGGTCAGGATTTTACACCTCCTGACTTTTACAGACGAGAATAAATCCTCATGAGTTTTGATAATTTTTAGTTTTTGTTCTCTAATATAGGCCTCTGAACCTAATTCTCCCTGATACATTACAGTAAGATTCTGTAACCAGATGTGTGATACTGTGATTTACGATAAGAAATATATATATTGGTCTCTTATTGGTCCCCAATTCCTGACAGAGGGCTCTTGAGACCCTTGTGATTTCCTGGGTGATAAGACTATCTTTTGTTCTAATAAGAGGACTCTGGGTGGGCTTTTGGATGAGGGCCGGTCACAGGAAAGAACAAGCCATGAATAGATGCTTGGAATTTTCAGCCCTGCCTCGCATTATCTTGAGAAGGGAAAAGGACTGAAAATGGAGTTAATGATTGATCACGCCTACACGATGAAGCCTCCATAAAAATTCCAAGAGTATGGAGTTTCGAGAGCTTCCCGTTTGGTGAGCACATACTTACTGGAAAAGTGTCACACCCCCAACTCCACAGAGACAGAAGCTTCTGCATTGGAGACCCTAGACCTTGCCCTATGTATCTCTTCACCGGGCATACATCCGTATACTTTGTCATATCCTTTAAGAAACTGGTAAACATAACTACATGTTGAATTGAACCTGAGAAGAAGGTCATGGGATGCTCTGATTTGTGGCCATGTTGGACTGAAGTTGTAGGTAATCTGGGACCTTCTACTTGCTGTTAGCATCCGAAGTGGGGTATGAACAGTCTTGAGGGATTCAGCCCTGAAGCTGTGGAATCTGCCACTATCTTTAAATAGAGAGTGTTAGAATTGAGTTTAACTATAGGACACCCAGCTGGTGTCACAGAGAATTGCTTGGTGTGGGGAAAATCCTCTACACATTTGGTGATGAGAGTGTGAGAAGGGAAGTGTGTGAGTAGTAAAGGAGACACAAGAAACAGACACACAGGAGGAAAGAACAGGAGTTTTTCCAATTCAAGATGTAACTGGGAAGGGAGGCTAGGCAAATCAAAAGCCACTGTTTTTTCTACTCTCTGCAAATTATCTTTAAATTTCACCCCCATATCCCTGGGTATTCTGATTTTTGCTATCTGTTTTACGTCTTGAAAAATACTTTTGCCATGCCTTACAAAGAATTTGTCTTTTACTACTTCCAAATCTAGGCATAATTCATCACCTACAATCGTAGCATCCTTTTTACATGTCTGTGAAAAAAACACCACTCTTCAAAACTTGGTGCAAGATTTAGGATACCCCAAAACACTTCTAGACCAGCCCCACTTAAGTCCAGATAATCAAAAGTAGATATTCTTTCATCTCAGTCTCTCTGACTCTGTTTCCATGTTTGTTAAATAGATTCAGTGGTTTTCAAACATTTTTAGCCATAAGTCCCTTGATTCCCTAAGACTCCACGTAAGGTTATGCAGGTCGGCACTGCCAGTTTTGTCATTGTCTTTCTGATAGACACCTTTTAGAGTTATATAATATACAACCTGCCCCCAAATGTACCCTTCCCTGAGAAGGACCAGAGGGATAAAGTTTGAAAAGCACTGCACTGATATTTTCAATGTGTATAATCAATAAAGGACTAGTATTTAGGATATCAAAGTATTCGTTATATCAATACAAAAACTAGAGGTAACTCATGAAAAGCTCAGCAAGAGGCTTGAACAGAAACTTTGCAAAATAAAATATCCTTTGCCAATCAATACCAAACAAAGGCTCAACCTCATGAAGATTCAGAATACTGAAAATTAAAATCATAATAAATAACAATTTCACACCTTCCAGATAAGCAAAAACTAGAAAAGTCTGACAATATCAAGTGTTGACAAAAATGCGAAACTATAAAAACTCAAATACCATTGGTGGTGTTTAAATTGGTACAACCACTTTGAAAACAATTTGTCATTATATAAGTTGGGGATCTACACAATCTATACCTATTCCATTCCCTTGTGTTTCCTCAGGGAAACGTGCACAGGGGTATCAGGGTACATGCACAAGAGTCTTCTTAGCAATACTGTTCATAATAGTTAAATCTGGATAAAACCCAACCGTCTATGTAAGGTGGTCTACTACAATGGAATACCATGAAATACAATAGAATACTATTTTGCCTGAAAATAATGAACTATGACTATACTCAATAACTTGGTTGAATCCATCACAAATATAACATTTTCTCTGCCCAAACGAAAACATTAATATTCTTTCGTAAAACTATTTCATATTTTATTTCATGGGTCAATCTTTGTGATTGTTTCAATGGTATTACTATGTTGGGAACATTAGAGACAGACGAAAGATGAGTTAGATTAAAAGAATAATTGCAGCATTGTTGACAGCTATAACGTTTTCAAGATAGGACCATAAGACTAATTTGGGGGCTCGTTATTACTTCTTAGAGTCCCACATTCAAGCAGTTTCCATGTAAAAAGTGGAAGGTTCTGTTTTCCAAAAATGGTTGCAGCCATATTTTCCATCGCACGTGCTCTCAGAATCTTGCCCCTCCTTCATCTCCTCACCTTGAACCGTGGTAGACCCTTGTGTGACTTAAGAGCCTACGTTCTGAAACTAAACACAGATACTTGACTCTCTCACTTGGGGTTTCACGCATGGAACATCATACTGTGAGGAAATGTAGGCCACATGGAGAAGAATCAAAGTCCCTGACTCAAGCCGTCGGCTGAGCCCCCAGCTGACAGCCAGCACCAGCTTGCCAGCCACGTGAGGGAGCCATCTTGGAAATGGAGCTTCTGGCCTGCAGTCGAGCTAAGAGAGCATTGAGCAGAGACCAGCCTTCCCTGCTGAGATCTGCCCAGATGCAGACGTAGGAACAAAATAAATGATTGTTGTTGTTTGAGCCTCTAAGTTTGGGGGTAGTTTGTTATATAGCAATAATAACCAGAACTTAAGATAAAGGGATATTCCTGCTATGATTGTCCTTGGAGTTATGTGCTCCCAAAGAACCTCTTCTGTACCTTCCCCACTTTCTTCCTTCTCCTGTTAGCATTTGCAATGGGAATTAAACTAGACTTGATGAAAAATGCTTAATGTAATAAATACCTAGTTTGTCTCCAAATGCAGTAAAAGAAGAATTCTAGCTTAGAAGAAGCAATTTTTTTTTAGCTTGGTGCTTTTCAGGATGTCATTATCAAATAATATATATTACTTCTTCTTTCATTTGTGTGTCTGAGAGTTCATTTTTGGAGGTATGGTGGTCCAAAACTTCTCATCATTTAAAGGCTGCACACAGTCTCTAAAGGTATTTTTCCATGACAAAATAGGGAAGTAGGTGGGCCAAATTGCAGACATGTGGACTAATCATCCTTTCCCCTATAAAAAATAAAATATAGGGTCTAAAATGTTATTTTGATCGTTGCAGCAGGTAAGGACATACAAGGACTTGCCCAATAGTTCTTTGGGGCTTCCGCTTTGACTTGAGGCACGAGCAGAAAGATGAAGAGGTGACACTTTGAAACATGACTTTGCCTTCGTCAGCCTTTGAGGGCCTGTTAAGTCTTTGGCTGCCTTTTATTTTAACCTTGTTTCATTGAATCTGTGTAACACAGATCAAGGCCTGGATAAATATTTGTGAATTGTTTGAACCTTGTTCTGTGCCCTTAAATAATCTTAGGAAATCAATATTGGACTTTAAAGAAGTTTAAAGATTCCGTCACCAAAACCAGACTAATTCAGGGCCCACTGTGGTAGAAACACAAGAGGAGTACGCATATTGGAAAGTCTGCAGAATCTTTTGGAAAATGACTGTTACAGTGTGAGGAACTGCATATAAATTTACACCCAAAGTAACCCTTTTGAAGCAGTTTAAAGTCTGAAGACTGATTTTTCAAGATGACTTTTCAAGAATCTTTACTTACGGCCAGCTTTCACGTGATTTGCCTTTGTTGTGTTCTGCTCCTCCACTATTTTCTAATATGCCCCTCTTATTCTGCAGCCTTCCATGGTTCTCTCTCTCTCCCTCTCCCTCCCTCTCTCTCTCTCTCTCTCTCTCCTCTCTTCCACCCTCGCCAGGCCAGCTTTCCTCCAAGAGGATCACAGTGAGGAAGTGACTATCTCTGGGGCCAGTTCACTTGTGTAATCCTGAAAGGGGAGTATGGGCAAGGTTCAGGGCCAGCTGGCCAGCTGCTAGCCACTCTAGAGCTCGTTAGGGACATCAGCTTTGTAATTTATGTGCTCATGGGTCCAACATAGAGTAACTTCTCCGTGGAGAGGGAGGATGGAAGCTTCTAGGCAGACCTGACATCTCTCTGATGACATATCAGGTGGGGTCCTCTGACTCTCTCTTGATTTGGCTGTCGAATTCGGGTTTGATTTGGCAGGTCACTTGACTCTGCTTCCTCCACTTCCTCGGCTGTAAAACGGGGTCACCACTTCCTAGCCAGCATCACAGGACTTTATAAAGACGAGCAAATACTGATGACAAGCAGTTTACAAGAAGAGCCAAAGCCTCAAAGTTCTACCAATTCCCACGAGGTGACTTCAGGCTCTATTGGCCTCTCTCTGCCTCAGTTTCCTTGCTGAAAAATAAGGATGGTTATAGGATCCATCTCGGAGCTGCTCTGAGGATTAAATGAGATAATATTGTAAACGAAGTACAGTATCTAATACCCTCAGTAAATGTTATTTGTTTCCCCTCATCTGCACCTCGTTTTACCATCTAGTTTGTGTACCAGAACACTGGAATGATAAAAGAATCCTAGAATGAGAGGTTAAAAACTCTCTCATTTTATAGACAAGAAAAAAAGAGACTTGGTGAGGTTGGGTGACTTGCCCAGGGCTTCTGATTCATTAGTGAGAGTCAGAGTTCAGGTCTTCTAATTGTTGGTTCAAGCAAGTCTCCATTTTCACTCCTTTAAAGGCTGTGCTGGTATTTCTATCCCCAGATAAGCCTTTCTCCGTCTGATTTTAAACCTAAGACCAGTTCTGACCATTAAGCAGTACATCTTCTAAGTCTCCTGCAGCCCCACGAAACCTGCAGACAACGTCCGGGAAAGGGCCCCCCCCGCCCCCAGCCCCCTGCAGAAGGCCAGGAAAGGTACCGCTTGCCCAGAGACCTGAGCAAACCGCTAATGGAGACAGCAGGTGAGGCGGGAGGCCAGGGAGCTGCAGCTGTTGGCAAAGGTTGCCCTAGTAACCGTGCAGGGCTCCATTCAGGAAGTGAGCCCAACTCCAAGATGCAAAATGATCGCCTTCAAGGGCTCCTGTGAGCACAAAGGAACCAAAGGAACTGAGGGATGGCCAGGAGAAAGGGAGGTGTGGGGTGAGATGGGGGCCCAGGCTGTCAGTTACAACCTTCCACCTTCCAGAGAAGAAAAATAACGGAAGAGAAGAGCTGTTTGAATCTTCTGGCCTGTGTGAACCGTAAAAACACCCATTTAACAGGAGTCCCTTTGTGGCGATGGAGGGAAGCAGGCGCCCCTCTGTTTACCAGCCTTATGAAACAGTATGCCGGGAGAGGGGGGAGAAATCCCAAACCTTGCTAACTTTATGGGGGCCCTAAACTCTTCTTGCTGCCTCTCTTTTATTCACACTGATGACAAAGACCATTTGCTACCAGTTTATTGGAAACTTTTTTTTTTTCACAGCTTGAGCTGCTTAAATGCAGGGAGCTCCCTCTCCCCACAAATCGCTGTCAGACACTTGCTGAATGGGCCAGGCTCAATTATGCTCCTGCCACAGGTTCAGCTCACACTGTGACCCTGCATGGCTTCCTGCTATTCATATGTGTTACTTCCCCTTTGTGGTAATGGCTTGTGGCACTTGGCCAGAAAACATTATTAATTTCAGAAGTGGACTGACAAACAACAAACCCACAGTGAAACGAGAGGAAGTGCTGGGGAGGCCAGCTGTCGGCTTGAGCAGAGCTGTAGGAACTCAGTGTATGCAGGTTCTAGAAGGAAAGGAGACGATAATCCACAAAGAGGAAATGCACTAAAATTATCCACCGCCCATATTAAAGAAAAAAGAAAGAGAAAAGAAATCAGAGAAAAGTGGTGGGGCGGGGGGAGGTGTGTGGAGAAGCACGCAGCTACTCGAGCTGCAGCTGGACAGGAAATTGCTAACGCTGCTTGCAAATCCCTACTTTGAAGAGGCAGTTTAGGGAATGCCAGGAGCGGAAACCGTTCAGAACTGGATTAACACGAGCCAAGTTGAACTGCAACCCACTTCTCCTTTCGGAGCTCTGGCTGACTTGGGGCACCCAAATGGGAGAGACTGACTTGGTGTTTTTTTGCACTGTTTCTGCCTTTTATACATGCCTAGGTGCTAAAAGTCACACTGGACGGCTTGATATGATTGCCATAAAATCAGGGCTACTTGCCTCCTACCAAATAATTCAACTGGTATCTCACAGGTACCGTGTGGGTGAAAAGCCCATCTTTCTCCCCACTGCAGACCAAGGGACCAAGCTCATTCAAAAAGGGCTGGAAATTTATGTTCTAATCCTTTTGATTTCATACACCTGCCCTTTATTTTGATTTGTGTATTTTGACACTCAGGACGAGGAGAGGTGTGTCCCAAGGAAAACGACAGGATATTAAGCCTTTAAAGTAACTGTCCAAAATAACCTCAACATAAAGTTCCAACAGGAGTTTCTGGCCCACGTTCTAAATCAAAGTACAAAGCACATTAGGAGTGGCAAGGCTTCATTTCAAGTGCCAACGTGAAACCGTGGCTACATCTAGACTCGGGGAGAAAGCTTAGCTATGCCCTGCCCTGTACACGAGAAAGGAAAGGGGAGACATCATCCCAGACTCATTTGTTATTCCAACGCTAGAATTCGCAGGTAGAATTGCCAGACAGTTACAGACCAGAAAAAGAATCATCTCTATTTTCTCCCTGGCATGTCTAAGTATTATTGAGCAGAAGACCCTGAGAGGGAAGGAAAGAGAGGTGAACATTGCAACTGTCACCTTGTTATTCTGGTGCCCCCCCCCTTTAAGACTATTCATGAATAACCAAATCTTATAGTTCAGCAAGCTGGGCTCTGAGACTTCATTTTTCTTCAAGAGCATTACAATTTTCTTAAGTAAGCCAGAACTTATTAGGAAGTATTGTCCATTGGAATGATGTAATCACTCTCTTCCCTTCGTATAAAGTGTTATCCATAGGAATGATATAGTCAATCCCTTGTCACTTTTATTTGAAGCAAAAGATACACCTGAAAAATTCTTGGAAATAGCTTAAAAGATGAGAACTTTGCCCCATTATTCCTACATGTACTTTACAAGCCAATATCAATCCCCAACTGAAAAAGTCCTAAAATGAGTCACTTCACATGTAAGTACAATTAAGGAGAGATTTTAAAAATACACATTCAATAGCCAAAATAGTTATTTATTAATAATTTAAGGTTTTACATTCTTATAATAAATTTCAGCTCAGAACTTTACACCATGAACATAATGGAGCCACTTGTCTCCCTCCTTCACAATCATATGCATGTCGCCTGTTGAATGGGTCCCCACGCTCACACACACGCTTCCAGTTACGCACAAATTGTTTTTAAAAAGCAAAGAGACCAACCCAAAGTATTGCATTTGAGGTGACACTCCCTGAAGAATTTTGTACAGAGGTAATATACTGTTTAGCACAGCTGAAGTTTAAAAAAAAAAAGTGAGCCCATGATTTTGGTGTCTTTCCAAGATATCCCCTTTGAGACAATACAAGCCAAAATATTTACAAAAGTAAGGCAGAGTCAAACTACATTAAGAGAAAAAAATAAGGTCACAAGGAAGATATATGAAAGACACTGGAGACTGCACCATAACAGGGTCTCTGTGATCATAAGTGTCCATGAAAACGTCATTCAGAATTGGTAAAGTCGAGCATGCTGCAAATATATCCTTTGGATTAGAAAAGAGCAAAAGTTTCAATTGTTTTAAGAAGTGGCATACTGCTCTTTCTCCCTTTGGACGATTTCTTTTAAACCCATCAAAGGAAAAACAAACACAGTTCAAACAAACACTGTCAAATGATTTAAGATCAAATATTTACAATAATCAAATGGAGTATCAGATTCATTTGATTGATTATTTATTTATTTTCTTTTTTTTTTTGCAAACTGATACTACAAATACAGAGCTGAAACCTCTCTTTGGCTCCTCTATATGCAAAATTGAGTCAGTCTTCACTGAAGACAATATAGAGTCAGTTCCAGATGCAAAAGGAAACAGTCATACAAGGCCCTAAAGAACACATGCTCCTACCCTACCATTTGGTCCTACCCTATATACCTGGAAGTTCTCGAATCCCAGTCCCTGCAGGGGTAGGCTGTACACATGGGTGTGGAGCAAACCTACTGCCTGTATCTATACAGCAGGTCCTGTTCTTCCAACGAGAATGGAGCAAATCTCTCCCTTTGGAATAACCAATTCCACACGTGGTAACCTTGTCTAATACAGACAGCTGGTGTCATGTTGACACCTGGGCCACATACAAAGAAAGCAGCCCAGCTGATGCTGCTAAGAGAAACTGCTGAAGAACGGACACATCCCAGTGTGGGGCCTTTCACGTGGATTGCAGGGAGTCCACCTGGTAGACATTCTGGTTGGAGGGCGTGGTGAAATAGAGCTGCTGTGCTGGGACCCGGTTGTCACAGGGGCTGCTGAGTCCCAGCGTCCTCTCGAAGTCCAGCAGCTGGCCCATGAAGTTGAAGTTGGGGGAGATGTTGGATTTCTTCATCTTCACAATGTCATAAGCATCGTTCATTGACAGGTTAAGCTTCTGCATGAGATAAGCCACAGTCACAGTGACTGAGCGGCTGATGCCAGCCAAGCAATGCACCAAGACACCACAGTTTTTGCCCCGGGCTTCATCTGTAAACACACAAAAAAGAAAGGCAAAATGTCAGTAGACTGAAAACCACCCTTTGTGAACGACCAGTCTAAAAACTGAATAATAATGATAATAATAAAAAAGATTAAAAATAATTGTGTGCAGCAGTTGAACCCTGCAGGCAGCAGAAAATGTATCACTGTGATAAAACATGTACACTGGGCACAATTACATATTTCAGATATTTTCTGAGAAGGGAGCTTTTGTATTAAGTTCCCGCCAACAAAAAACTCCTTAATGTGTGCATTCTTTGCCCCAGCATGTGAATACCAGAAACCCTGCAATATGGTCGTGAATGCCTTTTATACAGACAAGCAGACTGCAAGGGTCTATTAAATTATTCTCCAACTGTTGTGCAGCTAACAATGGAGATATTCAGGCATTTTAAAAGAGAGAGGGAAGTCACAGGGGACAGCCCATTAGGAGGAACAGGATGTCGACATGGCCTGAAAATGAGTTCCTTTGTAATAGGAAATGCATTACAATGCCTGGAGATTCGCTTCTCCAGGCTTTCAGCCCACAGTCCTTCCTGCTGGGCTCAGGTTACCCTCACTGTCTCACTGTGAACCGGTATCACAGTAACATTCAGCTGGATTACAACATCTAGCATTCACAGGGCTTTCCAACGCCTAACTTCGTATTCTCAAACAACTCCCAGGTCTTTTAAAATTACAAAGTCATGCTAGAATTCCTGTCTACCTTGAGTACTATTATCTGGCCCTCCTCTAGTCCAAAGATTGTGGGAAAATTCTGTTGTCTACTTACGAATGGTCTCCCTTTCAAATGACTGAGTTCAGAGCCAAGCAGCAGACAGCATTTCAGATACACCTGTGGTCTGCAGCCTTGTCAAAAGGCACTTTTTCTTAGCAAGAAGATAAACCAGAATTAAGAACGCCCTTGGAACATCAGAGACCGGCAGCCCCACAAATTAGCAAGCAGCAAGAAAGATGAACAGCTTGAACTCTAGGAAAGGTTAGGAATTTTGCATTTCAAAGTCTGAGCGAGGACTGTTCAAGTCTCACCTATGAAAGAAATGGCCTCAGGAAAAAACTGGGACAGGTTTTGGCTCCAGTGATCCGAGATGGGGATCTGCTTGTATTTGAACTCTCCCGCGTTCTCAAAGAGATTCGGCAAATTGGGGGTGACGTTCAAGATGTACTTGATGCCGAACTCCTCCAACACGTCCAGGTTGGTGGAGTCCTTGGCACAACCCAAATAGAGGAAGGGCAAGATCTCCACGGGGAAAGAAGGCTGGCTGTTGGACAGCGGGCTGCCATCCGAGTCCGTTGCACTACTGGGGTCTCGGTCAAGGTCAGACTCAATGTCCGAGGAGGAGTCGGAGCTGATCCGCAGGCCCCCGAGCCCCAGCACTGGCAACGGTGGCGAGCTGCTGCTACACGAGCCGTCTAGATTGGTCTCGCAGTGCAGAGCGAACTCGGCTTGGAACTTACTGAAACCACCTGCCAGGACGAGAAAAGCAATCATGTAACCGGAGATCCCGTAGTAGTTTTCACAGCTTTGAGAGCCGCAGCCTCACGCAGAAACACACCACAGAACCCTTCCAGCCGCCCTGCACACAGAGCCAGATACAAGAGAAAGACACTGAAGTGTGCACCCTTGGGAACAGAACGAACGGGCCCGCCTCCCCTGGGAACCTTTATTCTTCCGAATCCGGAAACGCACAAAATGGCAACTTTTCCGAATATCTTGAAGGGCTAGAAGGGGTCAATCTGCACCCCAACGACCTCTGCCGTCCTGCAAAATCTGAACTCAAAATCGAACGATAGAAAGCAGGGAATGGCGGGGAATATCCCGGGTAGGAAGGAGACCTAGTTAGAAAGAACCGGCTAGCGCCTGCGGCCGGAAGCCGGTCGATTCCGCGCGGGCCCGGCTCGCGGGTGCGGGACTCTAGAGAGGTTCGCAGCCGGGAGCCGGCAGACTGCCCCTGGCGCAGCAGCGCGGCTCAGAAGCGCCAGCCGAGCGCTGCAGGGGCGCTTCCAGCACGCGCGTCCCGCCTGCAGCTCGCAGCCCGGTGTCCCCCGTCCTGCCCCCGCGCGGAGCTCCCCCTGCTCGTACCTTCCAGGTAGAACGCCCGGCAGCCCTCGTCCTTGAGCTTCTTGAGCAGCAGCCCGAGCACCGACTCGCCGCCCGTATTCTCGTTCCAGTCGCTGCTACTCTCGTCGTAGAGCACCACGGTATCGGTGCCGCAGCGCCGGGTGAAGCGATCCCGGTCCTCGCCGCGCGTGAAGAGCGCGCGTACCGGCAGGTTGCCCTTCTGCAGGCGCCGCAGCATGATCCCCGGGATGGCCACGTTGATGGCTGACTCGATGTGCGACGACTCGTACAGCTCCTGGGGCCGGCAGTCCATCAGCAGCAGCCGCTCGTTGCCCAGCTCCAGCTGCTCGTTGAGCCACGCCACGGTCTTGCTGATCGCCATTTCCGACGCGAAGGGCACGGGTCTGAGCGTATCTATCATGAGGGTCGAGCTGCCGAAGAGGGCGGGGTACCTACCAGACGCCCCTCGGGGCAGGCATAGGCCGAGCGCGCCGCGCGAAGCCGCCGCTCTCAGAGCGGGGTTGAATTCCACCTCGCCCTTCCCAAACCCGGTTAGCGGTTGGGGCAGGCGAGACAGAAGTGAAGCCGGCGGTTCCCTCTGCACCCAGCTGCAGCCGCTCGCTCTTAGTGTCAATGAATCTCTCTGAATGAAGCTGCCCGAAGAGTTTTGTTCCTCCCCGGTGAATGAAATCCAATTAATTCGGACTCCGTGGTACTCAGAGGGGAGGAAAAAAAAAACCCAGCGGCTCCTAATCCCTCCCTCCAAGACTGCACCTCAAATCCACCCGGGCGTCTTTCTCCTAGGACTATTCAAGCCTCGATTTGCTCACTCTCCCTTAGACTCAAGCCTCGCACACCCCCCTAGCGAGGCAGCTCCTCAATGGATACAAACAGCGAGCGTCTCAATGGATACATTCTCCAGGCCAGCCAATGAGCGCGCTGCGGAAGGGGCTGTTGCCGTGGGGACGGGCCGGCTGGAACAGGTTGTGTTGATGAATTGTTAATGAGTTTGTCATTCACAAAAACGGAAAGGAATTTCCGCTCCGGATAAGCCCCAGTGCAAACAAGCTGCAACAGCGGGCTCGGCGGGAGGAAGGAGAAAGAAGAGGAGGCGGTGGTGGAGGAGGAGCAGGGCACACAAACCAGGGCACTTCAGTTGTCTCATGTTTCCTTCTGTTGAGAGTTCACACTTCGCTTCGGAACTTTTGCGCACAAATGGTGCAATTAGCAGGCACAAAAGCCCTTGTTCGCGACGCCTGGGCGCGCAAGCTAGCTTTAGGGAAACTTGTGCTGACTTTTTCCCTTTTATTCCCTTTAAACTCATTTGGACTGGAGTTCACGTTAACCCCACCCCCACCCCCCTTAGGCAGTGTGTGGCATTTGTTTGCCAGCTTAAAAAGCCCAGCTCTGTTTACTCTGATGTTCTTTTAGCTGAGGCTGTGTTGGGGCTGGTGAACTGCCCGGGCTTTAGTGACCGATGAGGTGTTAAATGCTAATCCAACATCTTTTGAACAAACCAGGATTTTGTTGAAACATTTTTAAGCAAGCAAACAAACAAATGCTTGGTTGTCCAGAGAATAGAAAGCAAGCTTTTTCTTTAAAAAGAGCGTTTTAATTAATTTTTTTTTTTAAACAGTGGAGACTGCAGGAACAAACTCGTTGGGCAGTCCGATGCTTTTATTCCTCTCCGGGGGCGTGGGGTGTTATGAACCATTGTTACGGGGATCCAAATCCCCCGCCCCCGCCCACTGCGCCCTGGGAGGGGGGCGGGTAGCGCTCGTTAATCATTTCTGAGCAAGCTAGCTCAGCTTCCGACACAGGAGCCCGCCTGGAAGGGCCGCCTGGGCGAGGTGCACCAAGGGCACGCGGAGCCCGGCCGTCTGTCCCCACCATCCGCAAAGCCTGGGGAAGTCCTCCCGCAAGGCCTGCAGGCTGCGGGGGCTCTGGAGGGCTCGGCGATTGGTTACTGTAGACCGAGGCATGTCAAAAGGGAGACTCCCTCCCGCCCCCGACTTCCCGCACAGGGTCACCCCCTTCCCTGCCCGGGCATCCCCTCCCCTGCGAGTCGCCGGGCCCTCGCGGAGCACCGCCCGCTCCTACGCGTTGCGCTCCTCGTTAGCACCCGCCGCCTCCGCCTCCTCGTTCAGCGGGCGCGGGGCGTCCGGCGACACCGAGGACCGGTGCAGGGCCGATGCGGGACTTCGGGCTCCGGAGAGGCCTGGGGTGGGTGTGGGGCGAGGAGAAGTGCCTGCCGTGAGCCCCTGCTCCCGAGGAGAGCTGGGAGTCCTGGGGAAAGTGTCTGCCGCGCTGCAGAGCCAGCAGGTAATTGGGGAGGTGCTCGCTAGGCCAGCGAGCTGCGCTCGGCCGGGGTACGGCGGAGCGGGGCGGGCGGCGGGGTCCGGATAGAGGCGTGGCGGGCGGGGGCCGCGGCGGCGGCGGGTAGACGCATTCCAGGCGCGCAGAACTCTGTTGTTATATAAAAGTACCGGGGCTGCAGCTCCCGAGCGGAAAGCCACCTGTGTGCGGCCTGCGCGGCGCGCAGCGGAGGTGGAGGATGGGGGCCTGCGGCCGGAAGGCGCGGGCCCTAATCCGGCTGCCCCTCCCTAACCCACGGCGGAAAAGAGGGCGCGCATTGTCCCGCCGCCGCCGCCGCCGCCGCCTGGGAGGCGGAAGCGGAGGCAGCCGCTCGGCGGGGAGCGGCTTTTCCGAGCGCCCTCGCGGCGCTCTGCGTCCACCGCTGATATCGCCGAGGGCACCTGAGGTCGCGGGGTCTCCCCAAGCCAGACGCCCCACACCCACGGGCCGGCCTGCTGACCCCCCCGCTCCAATTTGCATTTTTAGTCACCCGCCTCTTCTCTGGTTTGGGGAATGTAGGCTAAAAAAAGGCGGCTGCTAGGCCCAGGTTGCCAATTTTGGAGCTTTGCTACAGTCAGGCCGCCCCTGGAGGAGCGTGTTCGGTGAAGGTGGGAGTTGCAGCGCTCCTATCCCCGCGCCTTTTTTGGGCATCCCTTGGAACAGAGCTCCCATATTTCACTGGATATCATCCAGTTCCAGCTGGAGGAGGCCTGCGCTGGAGTTGACGCCTTCGATCCGCCTCCACCTGTTGCAGATGTCCCTACCCCGAGACCTTTCTGTTACTGGGACCTGGAGGCGAGGAGGGGAGAAGCAGGATGCCTTGCAGCGGAACTGAGAAGTGCATAATCTTTCAGCCCAAGACCTCCGACAGAAAATGCAAGAAGGGAAATTGTTTTCCACTTAGCTATTTTTAAAGTGCTGTTACCTGAGCCTGGGCATCAGTTTGGAAAGATGGTTGCAACACTTCTCAAACCTGAAACATTTAGCTTTACCCATGCTTCTGAACCCTCAGTCCTTCTCAGGACACTGTATAAAATGGCATTCAGACCGCTCGGTCCTAAAACGTGCGGTATAAAGAAAGGGCGTCTGGAGTGGGGCGGCCTGGGTTTGAATTGTACCCTCACCCCTTCCTAAATGTGCGACCTTGATTACATCGTCTAACTCTTTTAAGCCGTAGTCTTCCACGCTGGCATACGGAAAATGACAGAATCGCTGTGATGACTGAATGGGTAAAGTGAGATGCCCTAAGACGTTGTTGGTGTGTCATTAACTGTTAATATTATTTTTATCTTTCTGAATTCTGAACCTGCAGAATGGCCCCCGTCCTTTCAATCCCAAAGACGCCCTTTGATGCCTAACAGCCCGCCTGAAATTCCCTAGTCTAAGGAGAAATCCTCTGAAGAACTGCACTAAGCAGTTAAATCCATGCCAATTTAGCCGTCAAGCAAAGCAGGTGCTGTTACAGACCACGATCAAAATTCTTTAACACAGTTAAATACCGAATATACCCAGCTACCCTTCTAACTTCTCCCTACTGGTCCCCTCTTAAACACTCTGTACACTAAGCTGATATAATAGAAGTCATATGTAGTGGGTATTTACCACCTGGTGGGCATGGTCTTGATTTCTGTGTTTACATGCATATTTCCGTCAGTCTTCAGAAAACCCATGCAAATTATCCTCATTTACAGAGATTAAGGAATTTGCCTGAGGTCACACAGGAGCCAACGGTGGGGTCAGGATTTGAAGCCTGACTCTTCACAGAGCCTCAAGGACTACCACATACCCATATTACAGGGTGTTGTGGAGACCGCGCCCACCGCGCTCTGCTGTTGCTGCTGAAATTTGAAGGATTCAAGGTCTGCACTTTGAATTTTGACCACCAGGCATTTCCGGGCTTCACAAATTATGTTGCTCCTTCCCCACAGATGTCAAGGATCAAAAGTTAGGCTCATTTCCTTCCTGCTCCTTTTACATCTGGCGGTTTTCTTTGACTGTATGCACCTTTTCATTAGTCAACCATTCAATAAATGCCCATACAGTTTTCTTTCTTAGAGTATGTCTTAGATGGTAATCCTCGCATCTACCATTACTGATGTGTCTCAGTGTAGCACGTGGGCCTGAGTTCAAATCTTAGCTCTGTCTCTAACTAGTATTTTGATAGGGGAAAGTCACTTAACCTCTCCGGGCCTCCATTCATTCATTCATACGCTCATTCACTCACTCGCTCATTTACTCTAGCTCCAGGAAAGCAGCAGTGAATAAAACAGACAAGAACCCTGCCCTCCTGGAGCTTATATTCTAGTAACAAGAGACAATGAGCAAAATAAATAATTATACAGTATATTAGAAAGGAAAAGTGCTATGGAGAAAAATAAAGCAAGGAAAGGAATTCAGCAGTATGTAAAGTGGGGAATAGTTACACCTGCCTCAAAGGACTGCGAGGATAGAGACAGCCAAGATGACACACAAAGGGCACAAAGTAGGTATTCAACGGTTTTTAAACTCATTGCTTCATTTCTGCATAAAACTGACTCGCTGTTGCTGGTGATCCTGCTTTGAATCTCATCAAAGATGAGGCCTGGGGCCCCCAGGAAAAGCTTTCTCAGGAGAGCTCTAGTGACTATAAGAACCACAGGCTTCCTTACTTCCAGAGGCCTCAGTTCCCTGCCTAGGGTATCAGTCACGTGTAGAGAGCTATGTTTAAAGGCTGGAGAGTACAGCAGGTCATCTCTGATCCATTTTCATAAGTGCACAGAAACAATTTCATAGATCCTACTGTCTCTCTGTGTGATAGTGTGTGCGTGCAATGAGCACTCGTGCTTGAATTCTTCCTGGTGTTTCCCCCTGGAAAATTCCTTAAAAGAAAATCTTTCAGTTATAAATGTTTGCTTGGTTATTGGAGAAGCATTCCAACTTTGCAGGAATTTTCCTGCATTTGAGAACACTTGCGATTGATGAGACCTGAAAGGGTTAGTATGACCTTTAATCTTGGAGTAATCTCTATGAATATAATGACATTAATTAACACTCATGTGAAAATAGTTAAACAGATTTTCACCCAATAGAGAGAGTATGTTTTGGAAGATCTGAATTAAAAATGGAGTCTTTGTTTTTTTATTTGTTTTTTTATTTTTGGCTGTGTTGGGTATTACTTGCTGCACGTGGACTTTCTCTAGTTGCAGCGAGTGGGGGCTACTCTTCGTTGCGGTGCATGGGCTTCTCATTGCGGTGGTTTCTCTTGTTGCGGAGCATAGGCTCTAGGTGCACAGGCTTCAGTAGTTGTGGTGCGTGGGCTCAGTAGTTGTGGCTCGCCGGCTCTGGAGTGAAGGCTCAGTAGTTGTGGCACACAGGCTTAGTTGCTCCACGGCATGTGGCATGTACCAGGGATCGAACCCACGTCCCCTGCAGTGACAGGTGGATTCTTAACCACTGTGCCACCAGGGAAGTCCCTAAAATGGACTCTGTGGCATATCCAGGATTCAGGTTTTTTCGAGGTCCCAGGGAGGCCCTCAAAGTGACAGTCAGTGGAGTGAAGTCAGACAGAGAAAGACAAATATCATATGATATCACTTATATGTGGAATCTTAAAAAAAGCGTACCAATGAACTTATTTACAAAACAGAAGTAGAGTAACAGATGTAGAAAACAAACTTATGGTTACCAGGGGGTAAGTGCGGGAGGGATAAATTGGGAGATTGGGATTGACACACACACACTTCTATATATAAAATAGGTAAGTAATAAGGACCTACTGTATAGCGCAGGGAACTCTACTCAATACTCTGTAATGACCTATTTGGGAAAAGAATCTAAAAAAAAGAGTGTATATATGTATATGTATAACTGATTCACTTTGCTGTACACCTGAACCTAACACAACATTGTAAATCAACTATATTCCAATAAAAATTTTTTTAAAAAGTGACAGTCAGTGAGTTTCAGGACAGCTAAACCTCAGAACACAATTCAACTGCATTTGAGAAATATGTTTGAAATAGTCTGACTTTAAATAAACGGCATATGGGGTTCACAAAACTCTGTTGTGCTTTCTTGACAGGTGCCTTGAAAAGACAGCAACTTATGTCAGACCGGTAGGCACCGTGGAACCCAAGAGGCCCAAAGGACTGACAATAGGAAACCAAGGTAATACACAGTGATGCGCTGTGCATGGAAAAAACCACAGGGAGCTTCAAATGTGAGCCGCAAATTAAAATAACATGACTGCAGATCCTCGTTTGCCATCAGACTGCTTCTGGTGTTGCAGCTTCATGCAGCTTGCCCCAGGGTCAGCTGCAGGGAGCTTACTGAAGGCGGGTAACAATGTTTTGTGGTGCGTGGGCTCAGTAGTTGTGGCTCGCCGGCTCTGGAGTGAAGGCTCAGTAGTTGTGGCACACAGGCTTAGTTGCTCCACGGCATGTGGCATGTACCAGGGATCGAACCCACGTCCCCTGCAGTGACAGGTGGATTCTTAACCACTGTGCCACCAGGGAAGTCCCTAAAATGGACTCTGTGGCATATCCAGGATTCAGGTTTTTTCGAGGTCCCAGGGAGGCCCTCAAAGTGACAGTCAGTGGAGTGAAGTCAGACAGAGAAAGACAAATATCATATGATATCACTTATATGTGGAATCTTAAAAAAAGCGTACCAATGAACTTATTTACAAAACAGAAGTAGAGTAACAGATGTAGAAAACAAACTTATGGTTACCAGGGGGTAAGTGCGGGAGGGATAAATTGGGAGATTGGGATTGACACACACACACTTCTATATATAAAATAGGTAAGTAATAAGGACCTACTGTATAGCGCAGGGAACTCTACTCAATACTCTGTAATGACCTATTTGGGAAAAGAATCTAAAAAAAAGAGTGTATATATGTATATGTATAACTGATTCACTTTGCTGTACACCTGAACCTAACACAACATTGTAAATCAACTATATTCCAATAAAAATTTTTTTAAAAAGTGACAGTCAGTGAGTTTCAGGACAGCTAAACCTCAGAACACAATTCAACTGCATTTGAGAAATATGTTTGAAATAGTCTGACTTTAAATAAACGGCATATGGGGTTCACAAAACTCTGTTGTGCTTTCTTGACAGGTGCCTTGAAAAGACAGCAACTTATGTCAGACCGGTAGGCACCGTGGAACCCAAGAGGCCCAAAGGACTGACAATAGGAAACCAAGGTAATACACAGTGATGCGCTGTGCATGGAAAAAACCACAGGGAGCTTCAAATGTGAGCCGCAAATTAAAATAACATGACTGCAGATCCTCGTTTGCCATCAGACTGCTTCTGGTGTTGCAGCTTCATGCAGCTTGCCCCAGGGTCAGCTGCAGGGAGCTTACTGAAGGCGGGTAACAATGTCCCCAAACAATGCAGCCGTGGAAGGAAAGGCAGGTAAGCTTACACGGGGACTAACAGGCAGCTAGACAGCAGCAGTTCCAGAGTCACATCCACAGTCACATGGAGGGAGTGGTCAGAGCTTTCCTGTAAAAGATATGGCACTTTCATACCTTGCCGGAATTATACAACCTGAAGAAAAGTATGAACTACGGTGAAATTCAGACCTTGACCCCAATCGAAGTTTTTTAAAAATTAGGTCTTCATCAGCTTTCTTGTGTTTCTGTTTCCCCTCCCCTGATGGAATACCTATTAGTGTACATTCAGGATCCCATAGAGACTCTATCAAGAATATTCTTTGGAAGTTAGTCTCTAGTAAGGAAATTCACTTACAGCTAGCAGTGTTGATTTCTTCTTTCAGATGCTTTTGTCCTTTTCCTTCCCATGGGAAAACATTCCTTCATTCTTCCCTCTTCTCTTTTATTTTCACAAAGTAGGAAAGTAAAAGCACATGTAAATGTATGTGTAGGAAATCATCAGGAGGTTGACATCTCTGCATCTGCAGTATAGCCAAGTTCACTTACTGTTAGATTTTTCTGGTTTGCTTTTTGTTTTGGAAAAGGAATGACAGCACCTTGCTTCCCATTGTACTATTTCCAAAGCCCCAGTGAGGATACTTGGTGGGAAATTAGGCTTACATTTCCTTCAGGGAAGGTGAGGGACTCTATGTATTCATCTTTCAGGAACCTTCCCTGGTCGTGTCATGGGGCCTCATGTGTGCAGCATCCTGGGCATTGGCCATGCCGCATCTACATACAGTTTATTTGCCCTGTGCCTCCTTGTATGGGCCATGTTTCCTCGGGTGACATTTCTCCTCATCTTGTGTTCCTTTATTTATGCAGGTGTGAGCAGCACAGGTAGCTGTTGTGTAAGAGAACTAATTATTTTTCTAAGTAGGAATTATTTCCTGCCAGCCTAATTTTGCCTCAGCAGTCAGTAGAAATGACTGTGTGTCCACAATGCAAGGAATGCTTTCGCTCAGTTTATCAAACTTAAGAACTCACAGATTCCTCAGGAATATATTTGTGGAACCCCAGGAGCTTCCAAACCCCAGTCTAAGCAGTACTGCTTTAGGGCATTTGGTGGGTCAATTACAAAAGCTATATTTGGATATACCATGAAAATAACAACAGAAAGCTACAATTTATTCAACACCAAGCTTTGCACGTGTTCAGTCTAATTACGGTGATAATTCTGCATAGCAGGTATACTATTACCACAGCTTTATAGTGGGGAGGGCTGGGCTCAAATATCAGGTAATTACACTGGAATCTAAATATCTCAGTCCCTTCAAAACCTCTTTAGTACCCGCTGCTCCCTACCTGATAAGAGTGACTTCATGCAACCTATTATTAAATAGCAGCATCTACATTATTTGTTCAGTTTTATCTTGCTGGGCAAGCCTGGGAGTTCTAGAGTCAGACCAATCTGGATTCTAAACCTTTCTCGAGTGTGACTCTGAAGGAAATCACATAATCGCCATATACCTCAGTTTCCTTATCTGTAAAGTGGGGATAGTATATCACAGGACTATTGTGATAAATGAGTTACATTTGTAAAGGGGTAGGAACAATCCTGAAACAATACTAATTCATTGACAGTTACCTGTTTTTATTATTAACACACACACCCCGCACACACACACACACACACACACACACACAGATCTTAATAAATGTTTACTGACCTCGCTGAAAAGGGATTATATAATGAAAAACACTACAGTGCCAGTTTTGTTCTTAGGAATAGAAAAAAAAATCAGTGCAAGCTTCTGAAAGAAAAATGCTAAAGAACAGAGTCAGTTGCTTTACCACCCCTCTTAGTTGCTGATGCAAGCAGCCCAGATCTCAGTGTGCTGAGAGATCTGGATAGATTGGGGACCTTGGGGACATTGGTTGTCTTGGAGGGATTTCCCAGCAGTCTAGGACTGACTTGCTGAAGCAGCAGGCACTCCCCCCTCCATCACCGCTGGCTCACAGCCCTTCCTTGCACTGTGCTTGCACAGCCTGCAGGAGGTGAATTGGAAGTCTACTGGCCCAAGCGATGTAACCATCCTCAGTGATCTGGGTTTGTTGTCGCTGATGGGAGCACACATTGATATACTCAAGCTTTTAAGGCCTCCTGCAACGAAGAAATCTCCTCTGGAAAGTTCCTTCCTTCCTCTGACGTCTTGCCTGGCAAGAGTGCCCTGCTAAAGGCCACATGGTAGAAGCATGCCTAGCCTTAAGTAAACAGGCCACCTGCTCAGCTCAGTTTCTATAGTAATTTTTTGCACATGCATGATTCCAAGGTTGTTTTTATTAAATGTCTGACAAATTTTAGGTTTCTCTGGAGCCATCAGAAGTTTTAGATTCTCTACCAAAAGTCTAAACCCTTGCCAGGTCATGCCCCTTCCCTCCCCCAATCCATCCCTCTCGCCTAACCAGTTTCCCAGGAAAAAAGCCTTTATAATGGGGATTTCTCTGCCCTTTTGTTATAGTGTCTGTACCGTAATTTACTTTAAGTAATTCAGTATAGCTACTGTAGTACTCTAATGCTTTAAAGATGGAGAATTAGCTGTGACATTCTCTAATATGAACCAATACCTTAGACTCAGTGACCTGTGAGGTTTTTTTTTTAATTTGCATAAAACATGTTAAAAAGTTATATCTGTTGCTGAAATTGGTGGTGCTTGCGATGTGTCTTGTTAGGGGAGGTGTGACATGACCCGTGGATCTTGTATGACT
The DNA here is from genome assembly GCF_003031525.2 of Neophocaena asiaeorientalis asiaeorientalis. NCBI lineage: Eukaryota > Metazoa > Chordata > Mammalia > Artiodactyla > Phocoenidae > Neophocaena > Neophocaena asiaeorientalis. The sequence continues at coordinate 7,181,769 of NW_020174057.1, read as the reverse complement.
AAGATATAAGAGGGCAGCCAGGGCTTCCCTGGTGGAGCAGTGGTTAAGAATCTGCCTGCCAATGCAGAGGACACGGGTTCGAGCCCTGGTCCGGGAAGATCCCACATGCCGCGGAGCAACTAAGCCCCAACTACTGGAGCCCGCGTGCCTAGAGCCCGTGCTCCACAACAAGAGAAGCCACCGCAGTGAGAAACCCGCGCACCGCAACGAAGAGTAGCCCCTGCTCGTCGCAGCTACAGAGAGCCTGCGTGCAGCAACGAAGACCCAACATAGCCAAAAATAAATAAATAAAATAAAATAAATTTAAAAAAAAAAGAGGGCAGCCAGACCACCTGCATAGGTAACCATGCAGCCTCCAGCACTGGAGCCTGTGACCCTCCACTTCACCTAGGACCCTGCCCCCTGCCCTGTGAGACTACACCCCCTGCTGGGTTTCATTTTGGAATGTTGCTGCCTTTCCTTCAGCATGGGCCTCTCATGCAAGGTGCTGTTCATCAAAATACTGAGGTGGAGAGAAGGACTCAGTTTGGATGACTGTACGTACTTGCTGAAACATTTTTGTGTGTGTATATCTAGTTAAATTTGGTATGAGATTTACTTTTATAGTGAGAGTGAGGTGGGGTGCAGTGAAGAGTGTGACCTAAATCTGGGGTCTCGAACCACTAGAAGCCTCTGATTTTTATCCAAAGAATCTGACATTTATCCAACATCCACCTTGGCTCAGAAGCAAAGCATTTGAAAAATATGGATGCTCAAATCCCAGCTCCAGTAAGTCCGATTTAAATGATACCTGGGTCCGAGACATCGATATGTTTCAAAAGTTCCCCAGGGAATTCCAATACGCAACCTGGGCTGAGAACCTCTGCCTGAGAAGGATTCACAGCGTTCATTCCGCTTGCCTAGGGAGAGGTTTCCAGCCAGACCGGTGGGTCTCAAAATAAATGTTTAGAAACAGCTGGAGGTACTTGCCTGTGGCCCACACTCCAGACTCCCACTCAGGGACCCTGACTGAGGTCTAGAGAGGGACCCAGGCAATTGCCTTTTAGTCCAGCAGCCAATAGTGGCTCTTACAGATGGACCACACTTTGAGAAGTTCCTAATAGCCTGGACAGCCAGGTTCCTCACCCACCAGCTCTGGTCCACAAAGTATAGACATTTTCTTGTAGGTTACCTGGAAAGATGAATCAAATAGTACACTTTATCCGCAAATATCAGAACTTCGTTACAGAAAAATGCAACCTCAGACATAACTAATCTGCTTGTCCTTGTCAACTCAACTCTTGAACTGGCACGAGCTCTGATTTCTTTCAGGGGGCTGAAACGGTACCCAGATCTGCCTGTGGTTTTGCCTAAAAGAGGGTTTCTCTTGACAACAGCATCAAGTCTTGCGTCGAACACTGTTGTGTGTCTAGATCTGAAGTGATTGCTGGAGCATATGGAAATCAGTAAGAGTCAGACCCTGCTGTCACAAAAAAGAAGTCTGACTGGGGAGGTTAGACACATGCCCAGGTTCCTAGAATGTAAGAAACTAAATATAGTAATTGCAATAGAAAAAATGTACAACGGGAACAAGAGGAGGAAATGGGTCCATTGAACCTGGGTGTTGGTAGGTGTCCCAGAGAAGACAATATTCGAGTCAGATCCCCGTGGGTAAGCAGATTCCCCCCTCTCCATGGTCCCAGAAGGGTAGAAGAAGAAAGGCCTTCTGGGTAAGAGAGCCAGATGGCATGAGCGAAGGTTTGGAGGCATGGACGGACGTGCGTGAGAACCAGAGAGCAGTTGAGCAGTTATAAATGGCACAGAGTGGCAAAGAAAGAGGAAAGGTAGTTTAAAGCCGGATGGACCTGGGCTTTGGACGTCCTGCTAAGGAGTTTGGAATTTTTCTTTAGGCAGTGAGAAGTCATCACAGATTTTTATACAGGGGTGTGACATGATTTCAGAATATGGTTCTGGTAACAAAGCGGGTGAGTAGACTGGAGGGGAGAGAGAAACTGGGGGCAGGAAAACCAGTTAGGTAGCAATTGCAGTTGTTCAAGAAAATGATGCTCTCCACCATAATAGTCCTATTCCTAAAATAATGTACTAATCATCTTGCTTCATTTTATTCCTCTTATTTCTGGGGCTAGAAAAATCACTTAGCCTTTCTGTGACTCAGAGTCCCTCCCTATTAATAGAAGATGACAAAATCCTTAACTTACCTCACACAGGGAGGTGCTGAGAGATGCTTGTAAGCCAGGAAAGAGGGGGAAATGTTATTCTAAATGCCATTGGTGACATTTCTCTCCAGGAGACAAACTGCCTTTCGCCTCTAACTTTTTATTATGAAAATTTCAGACCTGCAGATAAGTTGAAAGTTGAGTAAAAGCATCAGAAACAGTTAAGTTCCTGCAGAAGCTCCAATTGCTCAACTACCCAGGAAGTGGCATTTCTTTTTTTTTTTTTTTTTTTTTGTGGTACGTGGGCCTTCCACCTGTAAAAAAGAAAAAAAAAAAGCTTGTCTCCCCATTGTTTTTCTTTTCATTAGAAACAAAAGTGTAAGGGATGTTACTCCTGTTGCTGAAATGCGGGTGGGGGGTGTCCCCTGTCTGTAAAGGAGCTAAACACGGTCATTTAAGTGAAGAGTTGGGCATAATGCTTTCAAGTGTTCTTGTTTTGGGGGTCCTAGACCCTGGCCTGGTAGCAAGGGACACCTGGCCGTGCCTTTTCCACCTGCTGCCGCGGCCTCTCTGACAACTAGATCGCCATTTCACCGCCCAGAACCATAGCAGAATTCTCTCCTCTTTTTGGAAGGGTATCACCGGTATCTGTCACAGAATGCAGTACAGACTGAAAATGCTTTCCATTTTGTCAAAATGACTGTCTTCTACCTTTAAAAAAATCCATCCATCCATATTAAAAAATATCTGCTGAGTTGGGGCAAGATCTTCTGAGGAATAAAAAGATAAATCACATGGGGACACTCACCTCAAGAAGCTAACAGGTGGGACCATGACCTAAGAGAGAATGTTGCCGAAGTAGCATTCAGTGTGCAGGTAGAACAGTATCAAAGTTCAAGATCAAAAAGGATGGTGGTGTTAGGTGACGGACAGAGTCCTGCCAACCCAGGATGGGACGATTTAGACTTACAATGAGGAACTCCACGGTTCTTTGTTTTATATATGAAAACTAAATGATTATACAGTGATATAATAAGGGTACATGTCAGGAACACATAAGGAGAAGATAATATACAGTACTTTCTAAGGAGTTACATAAGGAATGAGTGATTAGTTCTCTCAAATGGAAATATTTGCTCTGGTACAGTAAATTATTCTGATTCATTTGTTCTCTCTTAACATGCATTTCTTGGAAAACTTACTGGTGAAATTCATCACAAAGTAATTGGGAGATTACAAATTACAGAAGAATAACCCTTTTTAATCCTTACACAAATTAGTTCTTATTTTAAGGGCAGTTTAAATATCACAACATCCCAGTCTGCATTTGCATTTACTTGCCCATTACACGTTAGATTCTTTTACTTCACAGAGCTCAAGGAAAACAGCTAGAAACATGGCTGTGCTGGCAACAAAGAATCCGTTACAAAGGGAATTAATAAAGATTTATCCATTTACTAATAAAGTAATGTGACCATTTGATAGTTCTAATTTCTGGTTAGATCTTTAAAGGTGACTTATTCACTTCTTTTCAAAAAAATGTGCAAGACATAGACTGGGAGAAAATGTTTGCAAAAGACACATCAGATAAAAACTGTTACCCAACATATGGAAAAAAAAAAACTCTTAAAACTCAACAGTAAGAAAATGAACAATCTGATTTTTAAAAGGGCCAAAGACCTTAATGGACACTTCACCAAAGATATACAGATGGCAAGTAATCAGGGAACTGCAAATTAAAGCAATAATGAGGTACCACTGCACACCTATCAGAATGGCCAAAATCTGAAACGCTGACACCACCAGAGGCGGGCGAGGTTGTGGAGAAACAGGAGCTCTTATTCTTTGCTTGTGGGAATGCAAAATGGTGCAGCCACTTTGGAAGACATTTTGGCAACTTCTTACAAAACTAGACATACTCTTATCATAGGGTCCAGCAATCATACTCCTTGGTATTTACACAAAGAAGTTGAAAGCATGTCCACAAAAAAAAACCTGCGTGCAGATGTTTATAGCAGCTTTATTCATAACTGCTAAAACTTGGAAGCAACAAGGTGTCCTTCAGAAGGTGAATGGGATAAATAAACTGTGGTACATCCAGACAGTGGAGTATTATTCAGCACTAAAAAGAAATGAGTTATCAAGCCATGAAAAGACATGGAAGGGGCTTCCCTGGTGGCGCAGTGGTTGAGAGTCCGCCTGCCGATGCAGGGGACACGGGTTTGTGCCCTGGTCCAGGAGGATCCCACATGCCGCGGAGCGGCTAGGCCCGTGAGCCATGGCCGCTGAGCATGCGCGTCCGGAGCCTGTGCTCCGCAACGGGAGAGGCCACAACAGTGAGAGACCCGCATAACACAAAAAAAACAAAAACAAAAAAAGAAAAGACATGGAAGGAGCTGAAAAGCATATTGCTAAGTGAAAGAAGCAAATCTGAAAAGGCTACACACTGTATGATTCCAACTATATGACGCTCTTGGAAAGACAAAACTATAGAGACAGGAAAAAGATCAGTGACTGTTGAGGGTTGGAGGGAGAGAGGGATGAATTGGTGGAGTACAGAGGATATTTAGGGTGGTGAAACAATATTATAATGGTGGATACGTGTCAGTATATATTTGTTAAAATTCATAGTATGTCCCACACCAAGAGTGAGCCCTTATGTAAATTGTGGACTTTGGGTGATAATGATGTCTCAGCATAGGTTCCTCACTTATAGCAAATGTTCCACTCTGGTGGGGGATGTTGGTAATGGGGGAGGTTGCACCCTGCTCAGTTTTGCCCTAAACCGAAAATTGCTCTAGAAAAGTCTTTTTTAATTAATGAAAAAATAATGCGTATGCTGCTTCCAGTTGACTTGAAACTACAGAATACAGTTTTCTCATGAATTAGATGAAAGCCCCTTTTCAAATGTCTACATATATTGTACAATTTTTTCTTCTCTTAAAAAATAAAACATTATTGGGCTTCCCTGGTGGCGCAGTGGTTGAGAGTCCGCCTGCCGATGCAGGGGACACGGGTTCGTGCCCCGGTCCGGGAAGATCCCACGTGCCGCGGAGCGGCTGAGCCCATGAGCCATGGCCGCTGAGCCTGCGCGTCCAGAGCCTGTGCTCCGCAACGGGAGAGGCCACAACAGTGAGGCCCGTGTGCCGCAAAAAAAAATAATAATAAAAATAAAAAATAAAACATTACTGAGTTATATTTGGATAGATGATACTTCTTCATGGAAAAGGAAAGAAGTGGTAGAGAGTAAAAGTAAGTCTCTCCTAGATACCTAGTTCCTTTCCCTAGAGGCAACTATTATTAACTGGTCTGGTACATCCTCCCAAAGAGAGAGTCTATGCATATACAAACGTATACATTTACTATTACTGACGTTATTACCAATGTTACACAACAGTAGCAGACTAAACATACAGGAGTGCGATTTGGTTTTTCACTGAGCACATTTTGGAGATGGGCTTTGTAAATTGATACAGCCACTATGGGGAACAGTATGGAGGTTCCTTAAAAAACTAAAAATAGAACTACCATATGACCCAGCAATCCCACTACTGGGCATATACCCTGAGAAAAACATAATTCAAAAACACACATGTACCCCAATGTTCATTACAGCTCTATTCACAATAGCCAGGTCATGGAAGTAACCTAAATGTCCACCAAAAGAGGAATGGATAAAGAAGATGTGGTAGAGATATACAATGGAATATTAGCCATAAAAAGGAACGAAATTGGGTCCTTTTGCAGAAACATGGATGGACCTAGTGTCTGTCATACAGAGTAAAGTAAGTCGGAAAGAGAAAAACAAATATATTAACACATATATGTGGAACCTAGAAAAATGGTACAGATGAACCTATCTGCAGGGCAGGAATAGAGATGCAGATGTAGAGAATGGACGTGTGGACCCGGAGCGGGGGGGGGAGGGAGAATGGGATGAATTGGGAGATTGGGATTGACACATATACGCTCCCATGTGTAAAACAGATAGCTAGTGGGAACCTGCAGTATAGTGCAGGGAGCTCAGCTGGTGCTCTGTGGTGAAGGAGATGGGTGGGATGCAGGGGAGGGGAGGGAGGTCCATGAGGGAGGGGATATACGTATACCTATAGCTGATTCACTTCATTGTACAGCAGAAAGTAACACAACATTGTAAAGCAACTGTACCCCAATTAAAAAAAAAAAAGAAAGAAAACATAAGAGCTTCTTCATTCTCTTTAATGGCTACATAGTATTCTGTTACATGAGCATAGATAGCATAGTTTATTTATGCAATCTTCCTATCCATGGGCATGGTGGTTCTTCATAATCTTTTCTGCTACTGCAAGCAATAACTGCAGTGAATATGCTTTTATACATTTATCTACTTCGTATATGTTTGTGGGATAAATTCATAAATGTGGAATTGCTTGGTCAGAGTATGCAAGTTTATAATTTTGCTTCATATCACCCAAACGCCCCTTTCAGAGATTGTACTAGTTTGCATTACTGCCACTCATGTATTTTTTTCATACCTTAGCTGACACAGTGTGCTCTCAAACCTTTTGCCAATCTGATAGATGAATCTTGATATCTCGTGGTGACTTTAACTTCCATTTCTCTTATTAAGAGTCAGGTCAAGCATCTTTGCATATGTTTAAAGCCTGTTTGAATTTCCTTTCCTATGAACTATCTACTCATATTCTGTCCCATTGTTTTGATTGGTAAATAAGTAAATTAAAATCCTATTTTATTTGTATACCTTATTTTTTAACCATAATATTAAGTTGATGGTAGCCACTGAATTTAAATACCATAACTCAATCATTAGTTTCAAATAGAAAAAAAATGTGGAGGCACTTAATCCCTGAGCACACTTTGATATATAACTCACTGGTGCTTGACTTTTCCTTTTCAACTCATTCTAAATGTCATCTTATAATGAAAACTGTTTCTAGTCCTCAGGCTTGCTCAGGGTCCAGCAGCTCTGGTTTTTGTTTGTTTTGTTTTAATCCCAGAAGAGTGTCTTAAACTCAGCCTCAGACATTATTATCTATGCAAACCTTCTGAGGAATTTTAATTCATTAAAATAACAGCCTTAATATTGTCTTCCAGCATTCACAGTCTCTGCCTTTCGATAGTACCAAATATCTAAGGGTCTTTAT
>NW_020174057.1:7081483-7174308 GCF_003031525.2 Neophocaena asiaeorientalis asiaeorientalis | reverse complement strand
AAGTGAAAAAGTCCTTTTCTCTTTCTCAGTCTGGGTATGGTTTAAAGTGTCTTGTTTACAATCTCCAAATATCACATTGCTCTTGGTGGCAGATATTCTCTAGCTATTGATTAAAATATACATATTTTACCCTAAACTGAATATAATAAATCAAAAGGATTTTGAGTATTACTTTGAACCGGCTTTATCACACCTACATGTCAGGAATTTGCTGAGAGTGAAATAGAAGGTAAAGACACAAAGAAGACAGAGGATAGCATCAAAGGTGATACGATGGAGATCAGGAAGTAGGTTTGTAAATACCAGGCTGTATGTAGGAGAAGCTGCTATCTGTTGTTCTGGTTTATCACCAACCAGGCTGGGCAGAAGCAACCAATCTGAGAAAAGAATTGCTGGTATCCAATCATACTGTGGTGAGAGGAAACCCAGTTACAGGAAAGTTAGATGAGATTTAGAGACCATATTCTCAACCCAGAAACACTTCACTGGAGCAGTACTAGTTAACCTTAACGCAAACTTTAGATCTCCGTTCATTCTTCTTATTAAGAAGACAATAGACTGTTAGCAGGAGGCCAGATTGAAGATATAATGTGTGATTTTTTTTTTTTTTATCATTGTCTTAACCAAATTTCCTAGAGAATAAAACCTGCAGCAAAGATTACTTGCTAAGGCTACGTTGGATTCGGCAATCCCAGGGCTGCAAAAGTGAGAGAGAAAGAGAGATGAGGCAGGAGAGAAAGGAATGCAGATACCAGGTGGGCGTGTTAAGGAACTGGCCATAAAGTCACGAGGAATTACGGGCCAGTTGCTCATCCTGCAAGTCACCTTGAAGCAATCCATCAGGTAGGGGTGGGGGTGGAGGAAGGAAGAAGGGTTTATCTTCTTGGCCTCTAGTCCCATGATTCAAAGTTTAAGTCCTCTGCAACATCTGGGTTGTTTTTCAGCCACTTCAGGGAGCCATTAGGAAAGCCAGATTCCACATCTTAGCAAGCTGACTGGAAGACATGGGAGGGCAGCAGCCATCCATAAGGTACATGAGTCTTGTCTGGTCAGACCTGGGCCAGGAAGCACTGAGGCTCCTGTTATGGCAGGTGAGATGTCGTCCCACCAGGACCCCACCCCCAGGAGGCTGTCCATTCAGGATGAGGTAGAGGCTGGGAGTCAGGTGAATCTGGGGCATCCCGAGAGGCACAAAAATGAGTCCAGTATGGTCATGTTTATAAATTATGAAGAATCATTTTAAAGCTTTTAGGATCCAAGAATTAGTGCTTTTGTGAAGGTTAGTATGAATGACTTTCAGGGTGGAAATTCTATTATTAACAAGATTTATGATGGCTGAAATCTTTTTTATGATTATTCAGATTGATTTCTGGACTGAGTTTACTCATTCTTCATCAGATGACTTTTATTATTAAAGTGGATCCTGAAGGAGTGTTCATTAATAAAAAAAATGCTCTTAACCACAATTCTTTGGTTCCAAGTGGTATATTTGTGTTAAGAAACATAGGTCAACTTCTAGACACATATTTTACCAAAACTCCTATTGCACTAAAAATCACAAGCTTTTACCTCTCTGCACATTCATTCGTGTGCTCACAACAGGGTCCTGTGCTGTGGGTCTAGGGGAGGGAGGGCAGATGGTGGTGATGGAAGTGGGGGAAAAAAAATCAGTGGAAGAGAGTCTGTTGATGGAATGAGTTTCATAATCTAAAAATAAAATAACCACAATTACTTATCCTAGTATGCCATCCAGATAACATTTGGAAATTTACATAGAAGTAACAGGAGGGCCTACATGAAGCCTTCTGAAAAAAAGTCAGCTTTTCAAAAATGTATGTTCTGTTGGATTTTCGGGACTCTAGAAACTTATTTTTAGTCATCCAAGTGAAAAGACCATAGTTGTTGTCATCTGCATACAAACAGCAAGAAGCTCACTTTGGGGACCAATACATGCGCACTTGTCCCCAACATCGTACTGTCTTTGTGTCCTTTCCACGCGCCCCCCCCACCATCGAAAGCCCCACCAAGAACAATTTGTGTTTCCTGCTTCCTGCTTCAAGCTCTCTCCTCCAGCTTCCCTCTAGGCATTTGCCAATCCCTTATGAGGTTAGGGAGCTTGCACTGTGGCACAGAAAGAATATTCATGTACTGACTTCATATCCTGCAGGAGAAAGAAGACAGCAGGAGAAACTCTGTTGCCACTAATTGAAAGGAGTTTATCACCTTATCTTTAGAAGGTTTAATGTCAAAACTTCAAAGAGAGGATAAACAGTCCAATCTGAGCCTAGCTTGAGTTTCCCACTTTCCCTGGAGTTTCTATGTCTCAGAGGAATCTGAGCGGATGTGGAATTACATGTTAGTACCTGAAAGCGGGCACAGCCCTTACCCTAAAATGAATGTACACTTACTTCCAAAGGACTCGTTTCCAGAGTGTGGTGGAAGGAACAACAGAGACAGCTACATGCCCACACGCTCGCCCATCTGCCGTTCCAACCACACATCTCTCCCCTCCGTTTCCTGCAAATGATTCATCTATTCTTTTTTTCCTTCCTTAAAAATAACTGTGTAGGTATTTAAGGAGGGGAAAGTCATTAAGAAAAGTGGAACCTGGAGTTCTTAGGATGAGGTAGAGCAGATTAAACAGTCTGGAATTTCACAAAGCAAACAGTGTGGGTGTGGGCTCTGGGCTCTCTCCTGCTGGTGCCTCGTTTCATAACAGGCTCTCACCATCCATCATGAACAGGTCAACAAGAATGGCTGCATGTAAACTATGAGCATGTGAGTTGCTAAAGAGCAGAAGAGGAGACAACAGCGGAAGTCGGGAAGGATTCTGGATTTCCCAGCTGAAGATGCTGTTCATCTTACCCACCGTCATACACGGCTTCTGTCGCTAACTTTACACTGATGAATGGCACCTTTGTGACTTTTTCTAATAAGCAGACCAAAAAGCTGCCACCACAGTCACACGTTAAAGGAGACCCTGACCAATCACCAGAGAAGGTGACTACGACCGTATCCCCGACACCAAAGGGTTTTAGTGACAACATACTGCATATTGATGAGCACGTCCAAAAGGAGGGGCCTTGTAGATAGTTATTAAATTACATCACTTGGAGGCAGATGGGCCTTGGTTCAAATCCTGGCTCTGCGACCAGCTTCTGGGACATTAGGCAAGTTGCTAAGCCTCTGGGACTCTCAGGTGCCTCACCTGTGTGTTGGGGGATAAGGACACCTCCCTCAAGGGGTTGGAGTGAGGACCGAGGAGAATGATATAGGTAAAGTACTTCCTGGGGTCCTCAGAAGAAGGTAGATACACAGATATCAGATGATTAGGGAAATGTCTTATTTCACATCATCTTCTGTCACGCCTACACCTTGATGAGCGCAAAGTCAAGAACTCAAAGGGACCAAATGTAGCCTATTCCAGTACAGCCTCGCCCATCAGGAGGGACCTAGCAATAGAATTGCATGGGACATACTCTTCTTGTTAACGCAAGACACGGGGAGGGGAGAAAGAGGGAGGTAGAGAGACAAGAAGAGCCTGATGACATCTTCTCCTTCCACCCCCAACAGTCGCTACATCCCCTGTGGCAAGTGAAAGGCCTGAGAAGTGAGTGATCCCTTTGCTGAGTGAAATAAACAGTTCCCAGATCAGACTGACTTCGTAAAGACTCTAGAGTGATGCTCCCATTTTTCTCATCCATAAAATGGGCGTCATAACGGCACTTACATCTTGAGTTGTTGTGAAGATGAAATAAGATAATCTATGTGATGGACTAAGTACAGGAGCCCAGGACAGTCAGCAGTACATAAATGTTAGCTACTGTTATCACTTTGTGTCCCTTGTCAATATACGGAGTTGTTAACAATTACTTTATTCATTAACTTGTTTCTTGATGGATCAATTTTCATTTAATAAACACCTGCTCGTGAATCATTCAGTGACTCATTCATTTATTTATCATCAAATATGTATTCAGATCTTACGTTATGCTGATGCTATGCTAGGCTCAGGAGATGCCAAAGCTCATTTGGCAAGAAGTTCGAAGGCTCGTCAGGGAGAGAGACGTGTAAAGAAAAACAGGACGAGTCAAGGTGTACTAAGTGTCAGGAGTCAGGAAGGGCTTCACAGAGGAGATGCTTTTTTGTTTTTTTTTTCAAGAAGACGTTGGGGGTAGGAATTTATTAATTTATTTATTTTTGCTGTGTCTGGTCTTCGTTTCTGTGTGAGGGCTTTCTCTAGTTGCGGCAAGCGGGGGCCACTCTTCATCGCGGTGCGCGGGCCCCTCACTGTCGCGGCCTCTCTTGTGGAGCACAGGCTCCAGATGCGCAGGCTCAGTAGTTGTGGCTCACGGGCCCAGTTGCTCCGCGGCATGTGGGATCCTCCCAGACCAGGGCTCGAACCCGTATCCCCTGCCTTAGCAGGCAGATTCTCAACCACTGCGCCACCAGGGAAGCCCGGAGGGGATGCTTTTTGAACTGGATCCTGAAGGATGAGCAGCCCGAGGAGTTTGGGCTTGGGAATTTCAGGTAACAAAAACAGCTTGCAGGGCTTCCCTGGTGGTGCAGTGGTTGAGAGTCCTCCTGCCAATGCGGGTGACATGGGTTCGAGCCCTGGTCCGGGAGGATCCCACGTGCCGCGGAGCAGCTGGGCCTGTGTGCCGTAGCTACTGAGCCTGTGCTCTAGAGACCACAAGACACAACTGCTGAGGCCCACATGCCTAGAGCCCGTGTTCCGCAATGGGAGAGGCCGCCACAGTGAAAAGCCCACACACCGCAGCAGGGAGTGGCCCCCGCTCGCCGCAACTAGAGAGAGCCCGCGGGCAGCAACGAAGACCCAACACAGCCAAAAAAAAAAAAAAAAGGAAATAAACAAAACAGCTTGCAAAAAGAGATGAAGTTGTGGAAAAAAACAAACAAACAAACAAACAAAAAAAACAGGGCTGGGAGCCATGAGGACTTTGGTGTGGGTGGTGCTTGGCCATCTGCCTGGCGTCTTTCCCTGAATTCAGGCTCAACCCTGGGCTGAGGCCACGGAGGCCCACCTGCAGCTCAGCCCTACCCCAGGGGTTGAGCCCAAGCCTGCTCTTAGAGGGAACGTAAGTAGCTCAGCTAATCAATATCTAATCAGCTGGGCTCGGGCTTCTGTTCTGAGGCCCTGCTCCATTTCCAGCTGTGGCTGCCTGGTCCACGGATGGCTATTGCCTGCCAGATTCCTCCCCTTTGCCCTCTCAGGTAGAACACAGACTGATGACCTCTTGTTGAAAATCTCTGCTGACCATGTGGCTGAAGCGCCCCATCACTGCCTAGACAGGAATTCCCATCTAGAACCTGTTTCAACCACCTGGGAGAACCGTCCCTAGAATCCTCGCATAAACAAACCTGGTTTGGCTCACCACGGATTGAATTCCTAAACGCCATTCTGACTATTGCTGATGAAAAATGCACTACCTGGATATTGAAGGTAGCACCAAACATAAGCTTTGGGGGATACAGGTTATGCAATATGCTTTTGTAAATTCCCCACAAGCATTTGGACTTAGAGAAGGTGTCCAATAAAAGCTCTCAGAATATATGAGCCTTGATGTTTTAGGCCCAGGCCTGTCTGTCCTGATTGGCCTTTGATGGCGTGTGTCACTTTCCTTAACGTCGCTCAGATTAGGACACTAGTCATATGCTAGCAGCAACAACTTTTAAAAAAACAAACTTGGGAATAAAGTCACGAGAAGAAATAAGGACCATTTGGAAACTTGAGAACCCATACGTTCTCTATGTGATTTTTTTTTCTTTCAGGAAGGATTTCAAAGTTTCAACCTGTTTTAATGCTAGCCCATCTGGCTGCTTTATTAATGAGAACCACAGCATCTTCTAATGCTCTCATGTGAGGCAGTACTTTCCAAAAACTTACAGAAAGAACTTTTGGATTTGATGTACCATATTTTGTCCTTTTTCTCCCCCTTTGGGGGAAAGAAAACCCACAAACAACTGGAGTGCATTTTAGAGAGGGTATGTGCATAGAAGTATTCAGGGAGTCATGCCTTGTGTTGTAGGTCTATTCCGGTGCGTGGGGTTTCCAGAACAATTACATAAGTGTTAGCATAGCCAGGAACTTTTGACATTTGTGGCAGCTTAATGGAGTTCTTTTCTTCATTGAAAATATCCTAATTGTTGTTTCCTTAAATCTGAAATGCATAAGACAAGTGAAGCAGTATAAATTTGATTTTGAGGCATTTCTATCAAGTGTGCTTTGTTGGCAAAGAAACTGAAGAAAATTTATTTGAAATGAAATACAGGTGATCAAACTGTAACAAATATAATAATCTAATCACCCAGCGAAAATTGCATGGGAGCATCAATTGTAAGAGATATTTTTGTTTCTTTCTCTTCTATCATCCGTCAAGATTTCCTTCACAGTCTGAGAGTCTGTAGCACATTGTTTACTTGGACAGCCTTAAAGAGGGGAGTTATTCAATAGCATGGTTTTGAATGCTGAGGTTCCAAAAGCCACTAGAACACACCAATATCTTGCTTTTATTTTTCAGAAGAGCACCCAGTAAATAATGTGATATTCCAAGTGCCACTAATATGCTCGCTAAAAAAATTTTTTTAAAGATACTCACGTTCCAAGATGCTCAATCTCCCAAAAAGAGAAACTAGAGAAAGACCCAACTAGAGCCCTTGTCAATTCATCTTTTCCATCTCAAAAGTGAGCCCCCAAAATCCAGGGTTGAAGGGCTTTCCGGGGAGGGTAGAGCCCTTGGTTCCTGTAGATGTTTGTTCAGTGTCTTGCACAACTTTCCTAACTGGCTTATTTTCCTGCAGATAAGAGGTTGTAGTTATGGGTGTTCCTGTATCTATTGGTTCAAAAGATTCGTGCAAAGGACAGGTGGGCAGAGCGGGCGCTGACTCACAGAGGTTGCTGTTTGCTTGTGCCCTATGTGCTCCTTTTGAGGGGAGAGAGCACAGTCCACCAATTCCACCTCTGCACACCCAGCACTGCTGGATTCTTTCCACATGACCACAACTGTTTGAGCACCTTTCCTCTGCAGCAGAGCTGATAGCACAGGACACCCTGGGAATCCCTACAGAGAAGGAGGGGTGAGGTTGTGTGAACTGCATGGGCTGTGGTCACGTAGGTGAGGATGTAAATGCGAACACAAATGTAGTAAATATCCCTGTGACACCCAGTCATCATCAGAGAGTGCTTGGTGTCATTGGGGTACGACGTGCTGTCCAGGACTATTTCCAAGAATCTACCATACGTGTACCCCGGGGGGCTTAGGAGACAAGGCGAAAGGAGGAAGTTGGTGTCCCTGCCAAGTTTCCTAAATAATGGAGATGACTTTTGGGGAGAAAGTGGTGTGTTCATCCCAGGGCTAGGAGGGTGGAGGGGGAAGAAGGCAGCCTTTGCAAGTAAGAGAATGCTACCAGAACCATGCGTGTCAGAACATAGCCTCAGACCCACAGGAAAGAGGTGAGGGGAGCTGCCCTACGTGACTGCACTGAAACACTCTTCACCTGACTCTTCATATTCCTGGCTTTCTGCGTCCGGTAGTCACCAAGTCCAACTAGCTCTATCTCTTTTGATTCTGGAATCCATCTTTCCTTCTTTCGCTCTCCAGTCCCTGAGTTCAGTCTCTCACCATCTCTCACCTGGATTGCTACAATAATAGTCTCCTAACTGGTGCCCCTGCTTTCAGTCTTGCCCCAGACAACCCATACCTCACCAAGGGGATCTTATCTTTTGTTGTTGAACAATTGGACTTTACTGGGAAGATTTCTGTCAGCTCTCTAGGGGGACCAGAAGGTACCTAAATTGATAGAAATTGGCAGGGAGTGGATGGGATAGGTCTAGGAACCATTCAGCAGTGTTGTCAGTGCCCTGTCCCAGAATGAATGATCTTCATTCGTGATCTGTCATTTCTGGGGATTTTTTTTTCTATCTTTCTATCCTCGTTTCAAGACTTTGATTCTAAGAAGTAAACAGTGTTCCAGCTTGGGTTAGGTAGCTGTTTGTTGGTGAGTAGAGGGTTGAGGGCACCTAGGTTTAATAGTCTCACCAGGTTTTCCAGTGGGGGAGATGTAATCCTTCAAAAGAAATTCAAATTGGAGTGAATAACGAGCGGTCAAAAATCAGCTTGTGCCCATGATATGTTGTTCATAGAAGGGGCATCTAAGGACAGTGAAAATATATATTATTCCACTCTGACAGCTTGTTAACTTATCTCTCTTCCTCAATACACACTGAAGTCGTTGAAGGAAGAGCCATGTCTTATTCATCTTTGTATTCCTGCCCTCTCATAGACACTCATAGATACATACAATAAATATTCATTGTATGAAAATGAATCAATGTCCATGTAAATGAAAGCATTGTTTGTCTAGTCTGTAAGATTCCACAATGACTTTATGGTCCTCCAGCCTTCAGTGATCCTTTTCCCTGACCTAAGCTGCTCAACACTGAACTTACTCAGTCCACTCACTCACCCTCCGGGTGCTCCCAGAAGGGAAGAAAGAGAACCAAGAGACTATATATCAGATACAAGATTCTTTCTGCTTCCGTTCATCCATCTCTTCTAGCATCATTTTGGTCTTAGGAACTCATAACATGCATTTCTTCCTGGAATGTGTAGTAGTTCTTGATGAGCTGATAGCTAACTACCTTATGTGACATAACACAGTGGACGAAATGTGCTTTGAAATCAGACAGATGTAGGCTCCAATATGAACTTACCAATGACCCTGGATACTTTTTGACCCTGGACCCTTTGTGACCCTGGATACTTTTCTTAACCTCTCTGGATCTTGGGTTACACGTAGGTTCACTGAAGATACTACAAGTGTAAATGATGCTTGTCATAATGCTTGTCACATGACAGGTGTCTGGTACACATCAGCTCCATTCTGGGTTGGTGACTTGCAGCGATAGAGGCATGGGGGAAGCTTGCAGTGCTAGAGGTGGTAATTTGAACTGAAAGGAAAAAAGAGAGAAAAGCAGAATGGACATACTGATTTGCTCTAACATGAATCAAAGTCAATGATTAACTTTTTGCTGAACTATATAAAACATACCAAAGTTTAAAAAGATGTAACAAATAGGTTTAAGAGAGACCCAAGTCCTTATGTTTTCTGAAACAACAACAGAATTAGATATTCCTCAAACGAAAACCTGCACAGGCGTAACATGGGAAGAGATTTCTTCTCCAGTGTGTGTTGTTTTGCTCCACTGCAGGAGGCACTGGGATGAAATCCTGGGTGCATTATAGGTTTTTCTGTTGTATCACCTAAGAGGTCACTTACATGGAAACCCTAGAGCAGAATACCTCAAGGACTGGAGAGTCAAATGAGCAAGCTACCTTGGGGTGGCCAGGGGTGAGGATGGCTGGATCTGCCCAATAGCTTTCCCCACTTCTTCGGCACCCTCAATTTTTTGTTATTGTCTATCTCATCAAGAAAACAATACTTTCAATTAATTACACATGTAATAATTAATTGATTGACAAAATAAAAAATTTTTAGAGAGGTCAGTTTTAGCAAAAAGAATTTTAAAACATCTTTGTTTTCTCTTCACACCTGTATCTTTGTTTTCTCTTCACACCTAAAAAAAAAATCACAGATAGCAGATTCGATGGTACTGCCGTAGAAATATATTGAGTTTCTCTCAAATTAAATAAAAAATGGGTTGACCTGAGGAGAACTGAAATCAACAGCTCAGAAGGAGGGCATGATACCCACTCCTCCTCTCTCCAGTCTCATTCCTTTTACCCATTTTTCTCCTTCTCCAAAATTCTAAGCTGCTCACACATCCCAGACTGTTCCTGAGGGAAGGAGTATATGCTGTCCTGGTGTGGGGGGATGGCTGGTGTGCTAACAGGTGGTTTGGAGGAGATGGAAGATATGAGCTAGAACTGGAGGATGGTGAGTTAAAAGTAGTCTAACCCACACCACGCCTCTCCCTTTAGAACTGCACATTCTTCCCCTGCCATAGGGCAGCCACGTGCCACAATAGCTTGAGGAGAGAGAGCCTTGATATTTCTTCAGAGAACCTCTTTTCCCCCGTAGGAGAAATGGTTTTCCATCATGGTGCCTTCCCCTCTCCTGGTCAAAGGGAGGTCACATACATAACCAAAATTAGGTCTACCAGGTTCTCTTGACCTGGAATTTCGGTGCGGATAGAAGTGACACAAAAACTGAGACTGGTTCTAAGTCACTTACTCTGGTAGCAATGGCCAAAGGGAATTACGTTATTCCTATAACCTGAATTCCTAGAGCTTCTCTTGTAATTTTATAAAGTGGATTCTCAGCTTCTCCTTCTGCGCTGTGAGCTCCTCTGTATCCTTCCAATAAGTTCGTTTGTTTGCTTAAGATACCCAGACTCTGCCTCTGTTATTTCCATCACAGAATCCAGACTAAAATAGCTTATCAGATGCCACAGACTTCAATATGCAATGCAGAAGGTCAAAATCTGGGAGGTGGGGAGAGTTGCTTGGGGTCAAACATTTACTAAGGCACCAAACTCAAGTTTTCTCAAGCCATTCGAATCCCAAACATTGGCTTTACGTCATCCCTCGCAAACCTGGGAAGGAAGAGGAGCCCTTGAACTAATTTTCCTGGAGTTAATTTGGTTGAAATCACCAGATTCTCTAGTTCTGTCAGTGCAGTTCTAATAAGTCCCACAGATTCTAGGAAAAGGTCAATGATGCTTGTCTAGGTGGGTAAGTTTCAATCAGTTTTGTAAGAAGCAGAGCCAGAGTTGCACAGTAATTATATAACAGATTATGATGGAAAAGCAGCCACTTCAGTGAGGTCAATAGGCATTTGAAAAATCACTGCGTGGGAACATTTTCAAACCACAACCCTCCATTAGGAGCCTACATTTCCCAGAAGATCCTCATTCCTTCATTTAGGCAGCAATTTTAAAGTCAGCCGGAACCACTGTTTCTGCACGACAGCAACTGAAAAAGAGACAGGCTGTATTTTACTTTCCTATAAGCAGTATCTCCTGGTGTAGCATTTGGTATCCCTAAGATGTCACATTCTTTTGAAGTTATTTTCAGCTTTGGTTTGAAAAGTATCCTAAATCAGCAATGACCAGCCTTCTCCCCATGGAGTTTAGGGAGCAAGAGGGAGCCAGGGAAAGGGTTGCAGAGAAGATGAGTTTCCTGAAACCTTGACCAGAGCCCTCTTCAACCTGCTGAAACTTCTCCTCCTCCCCTTCCTCTCCTCCTCTTCCTCTTCCTTCCCCTTAAGCAAATATTATATGATATCACTTATATGTGGAATCTGAAAAAAATGATACACATGCCCACTCCTCTCCTCCCTCCTCTCCTCCCTCCTCTCCTTCCCCTCTTGTCCTTCTTCTCCTTCCTCTTTTTCTTCTTCTCTTTCTTCTCCCTCTCCCCCTCCCTCCTCCTCCTCCCCTTGTCTGTGTTTGCTGCAGACGCCACTCCAGCAGCCTAATGAGAAAGAATGTCTGAGTATGCTTTCATTCAACAAGCATCTGTCGAGGATCTATTCCATATATGTACAGAATATATTCTCTATATATCCTGTACCAGGCACTGGTAAACTAGGCAGGCAAGGTGTTTGCCTTCAAGGAGCTTCTATTCCAATGGAGGGAGACAGAAGCAAACATGATGATTTCAGATCTGCTTGACTCATAGGTAGTCCTTGGGTCTAACCAGTAGGAGAAGGGGATTCGAACGTCCTCACCTCCCAGCTAGAAATGGTTGTTTGCATAAAGTAGCAATTAGTTCACCAAAAACTTCAGACAAGGATAATCAAAACAGGAAATCATTGACCAGCTAGCTTAAGTGGACCAACCAGGCCTTCCCTTTCCTGGTCAGCACGACAGTCCTCATTCCTCCCCTTCCACCTATCTCATCACCTATAACTTTGTCATCTACCACAAAGTGCCCTGTTGCTGTGGGTTTGATTGGGATTAGCCACAGTATTTTGATTAGGACACAGAACATTCCCCTGACACGCACACACTCCTAGAAAGTACATACCTCTATAATCTGCTACTATCATTTGTCAAAAATTATTATTTTTAAACCTTATTCTTCCTGGCTCAGAAATCATTCAGGAAGAGAACCACATTTCCAATGGGGCATTTGCCTTCCTTGTAGACATGGTCACTGGAAACCATCCAAAGAGGACCCCACACACCTAATTATTGTTTTGCATCAAAAACACTAGAAGCAGGAATACTGATGTAATATTAATAACAGCACCTCTGAATTTATAAAGTAAGAGTCTCGGTCTTCCATGACCTATTTACCTGATCCATCCCCATAAAAGTTGATCAATTTATAGGAGTTTGGGATTAACATATACACAGTACTACATATAAAATAGATAACCACCAACAAGGACCTACTGCATAGCAACTATATTCAATATTTTATAATAACCTATAAGGGAAAAGAATCTGAAAAAAGAATATATATATATTTATATATGTATATGAATCACTTTACTATATACCTGAAACTAGTACAATTTGTAAATCAACTATACTTCAATTTAAAAGAAGAAAGAAAAAAAAGTGGATCAATTTAGTGAAAAGGATGAAAACCACATACAAATAAACCATTTATTATAATAATATGGCCTCTATGAATGAAAGTTAACATTTCTCCAACACCTGTAATAGGTCAGGCCCTATGCTAAGTGTTTCATGTAATTATCTCACTTAATCTTTACCCCAACCTTTCCAGGTAGATGCTATTACTACAGCCATTTTCCAGATGAGGAAATTGAGGCTCCAAAAGGTTAACTGTCTTGCCCAACAATATGTAACTACTTAGGGATGAAGCCAGCACTTAAAACCACGGCTATCTGACTGCGGAACCCTCTTTCCTAATCACTTTTAAATAGGGGCACAGATTATTAGGGCTAGACCTTAGTCTAGGCACGAGGGAGCAGAGGCCCTGGACGACGAAGGATCTGCTTAAAGTCACACACCAACAGAATGAGACTTGCTCCTACACTGCGTCTCCCAACTGGAGAAAAGCTAGAATGAGTCTTTTGGTATTTGCCTATAAATTTACAGAGGAATATCTTTTGAGAGTTTGAGCTGATAATATCTATGCCACATAAAGTGGAATCTTGACAAACTTATACTCACAAACCCAATTATGAGACTATCTATTCAGTCATAAGAAACACTTCTAAACCTTTGGAAACTAGCCATATTCCGGTAGGAGTCTCCACTTCCATCTGGATCTGTTCTGATAAGAGCAAACCTGGAGAATGGTAATCTGTTCCATAATAATATATTTATGTCAAGCTTTCAGGTGAGTCATTATTGAAAAACTCATAAGCAGAAAGTTAACGATTGTAATAAGCTGATGGTGATGGTACATGTTTTTATTACTTTGTTGTTTTGGTTGTTTTTTTCTTCTTTTTAAGAGCTCAATAAACCACACTGAATGTTAACAATCCATTAGCTCTAAAGGGAACATTTTTCCCTCCCAGAAAATTCATTTTACCTCCCGAATCTGAACCTGTAAACACAAAAGCTTTTTTGTCTTATAAAAAGGCTTAGCATTAGTTGTTTCCACAAGATTAGCCCCACTGATCTGAAGCACCTGTGCCTCTAGAAAATGTAGGACATTATCAATTTTTACCATTTGTCCAGGAAGCTATGCTTGGACTAATGTTATTTATCCAGCTGGCTATACTGACCAGGACAGCAAAGATCAAAGCAGTTGGGGATTGTGTAACATCGAAGATCTGCCCTGGTAATCAATCCTGGAGCATATGGACTTGATTACAAAACTCCTTCTTATATATCCTTTTACGACCCCAATAAGTGGAAGGCTGTGCTGTCTGTAATGGCCATAACCCACTTCCAGGATACCTAGGACCAATTTTTAGGTTGTTCTGTAGTTCTGCTTAGTTTTCTGCATGGTGAGCACACAGAAAGCATGAGATGAAAACCCCAAAATGCAATTTGCAGCAATGAGACCCTTGAGATTGTTAAGAGAACAAGTTAAAAGGGGTGTGGGAGGAGGCCTGTGGAACTGTGTGTGCCCCGCACCCCTCCAGGATGGGCCTGCTTCCGCCCTCACCAGGGAAGAGGGCTGGATGCAATGGCATCCACATTCCTGTCCCCTCCTCCTGCCCTCACCCTAATGGCAGGAAGGCAGTGGAAAGCACAGGAAAAGACACTCATCAGGGGAAACAGCCTTGGGTGTCCAGTGAAAGCACGAGGGCTGGGGACAGGAGGGCCCAAACAGGAAGAGGAAAAATACAAGACAGTCTGGCAAGAAAGGAAAAATTGAAAGAGCCAAAAAAAATAACAGTAATAAAAATGGTGGGATTATATGAAATCACGTGTGTGAAACTTCTGAAAATTGTAAAGCACTATAGAATTTCAAGAATCATTCAATTGAAAAAAAATGTGGAAAAAAGTTTCAAGTTAAAAAATTGTTCTCATGAAATAAACAAACAACAACAAAACAAAACCGAAACAAAGCTACAGGCTGTATTGATTGACCTGAGAAGCAAGACACCGAAAGAAGCAATCGAAACTAGAAAGATGAAAAAGTGGCAGGCAGTGCTGGGAGCTCCCGCCACCTTCCCCAGGCAGGGCCAGGTCGCAGAGTGGGAGAAGCCGTTCCAACCAGGCACCTCCCAGCCTGACAAAAGACTGCTCTCTGCATGACCCCAGCCTTGCCCAGCTGCTTGGAAAGGAGCTTGCAGGAAGGTAGGAGGGAAGGGATTGCAGAGAACCTGCTAGCATGCCTCTTCCCTTACTGAGTTTGAAAGCTGCTCAGAGAACTTTAAAGGCTGACAGCTAAATTTAATCAGAGTTAAATCATTGAAATGAAGATGATGTTCTTATGCAACACATGTGAAAGGTGGTTCTGCCAGCACTTTCCCTACAAGGTAATGGTACAGACTCCTAGGAGCAGCCCGGCAGTTTGGAAATGTTATGAATTCAGGGGAGGCAGGAAATGTGAAAATCTGGTTCATTGCTAATATTGTCTTCCAGGGACTTGGGGCCTGTGGGTCCAACAGGCAGCGTTCCACAGCTGGTGTTCTGTGATGACAGTGCTCGCTCACTGGCAGTTCTGTGAACTTCTTCATACATGGCATCTTAACTACATTCTATATTTAAGACAGCCATTTTTTTCCCTCAGGAACTCCAAATGTTTTCTGCAAATGGAACTTGCATAAAATGTTACAATCCGGGACTTGGACTGAATGAAACATTAGTTTGTTTCCAGAGACTTTGACAATCTGATTTTGTGCCAGTTCTGTCCTTTTAGAAAATGGACAGGCCTGGCTCTGGTTCAGACTAACTTGCCACATGATTTATTTTCTTTAAAAATAAATGTTAGGGCTTCCCTGGTGGCGCAGTGGTTGAGAGTCCGCCTGCCAATGCAGGGGACGCGGATTTGTGCCCCGGTCCAGGAAGATCCCACGTGCCACGGAGCGGCTGGGCCCGTGAGCCATGGCCGCTGAGCCTGCGTGTCCGGAGCCTGTGCTCCGCAACGGGAGAGGCCACAACAGTGAGAGGCCCGCGTACTGCAAATAAATAAATAAAAATAAATAAATAAAAATGTTAAATCAACAGTGATTTAACATTTGATAAACATAATCTTGATATGGTGTGATGAGAAGGGCACTTTACCACTGAGGTTGTCCTCCCCAAAACCCATCACCCCTGTCTAACCACGAGAAAAACATCAGATAAAGCCAAATTGAAACACATTCTACACATAACTTGATCCAGACTCCTCAAACTGTCAAGGTCATCACAAACAAGGAAAGTCTGAGGAAGTGTCACAGTTTAGAGGAGCCAGAAGAGATGTGACAACTGGATGGGAACAGAAAAGGACATTAGGTAAAAACTAGGGAAATCTGAATAAAGTACCATCTTTAGTCAACAATATCATATTATTTTTCGTTCCTTAATTGTGACAAATATTCCGTGTTGATGTAAGCTGTTAACAATAGGGGAAACTGGGTGTGAGATATATGGGAGCTCTCTGTCCTATCTTCACAACCTTTTTATAAATCTAAAACTATTCTAAAATTAAATGTTTACTAAAAACATATATGTTAAAGTTAGTTTGCCTTGTGGTTCTGCAAAACCAAACATTTAAGTCCACGCATGTTTCCTCTTCTGGTTGGTTTAAATTCCTGTCCCCAGTGTCTCATTATCACTGGTAATTTCCCAAGAGGAAAACTGAAACATAAAGACAGGAGTGAACCCAACGTAAGGGACGATATAGTAAAGGGGAAATTGTTCTAGACCTCATCTACTTGCTTCATCACTCAGGTACCTGACCTATGGGCCTTGCCCAACTATATCCTGCCAGAATGCTGTGTAATAAAGGAGTTTTAGGTGTTACCTTTTTAAAGGTCTATGTATATTTCGATAGGATATTTTGGAGACGAAAATCAAGTCCTCAGGAATGATTTTTTAATGGTGGAATTTCCATGAAAAGATACAGCTGGTTAGGGATAGAGATTGGCTCCAGGGGTCCTCAAGCCCTTTCTATTCATGGGGCCAGGCCCTGTTCAAATGACACAGGGTCAGCTAGTCAGTATTAGGGCTGTGGCCATAAACCTGATGCCTAAGGTCTTGACTTCCCGGAGTCCATCCGGGATAACATGACTTCTCATTTCAGGTATATGTGACGCAGTGTGGGAGGGAGTCCCGGGGTCCATGACAGCAGGAGGAATCAGCCTTGCAGAGGTGACCTGTACCTTGCCTTTGGTCCTGAACATTGTCACAGGCTATCTAACCAAACCCGGCAACTGCTATAATGACGACATGGCAGACTTTGGACTCATAAAACCCTGAGTTCAAGTCCTCACTTCTAGGTTTGCCACTTCCTGGCTGTGTGGTCCAGGTCAAGCTACTTAATCTCGCTGATTTTTAGGTTTTCCATCAGGAACAAGGCTGACTGTAATCCTGCTTTGAAGGATTGGTTTGTGGATTAACTACATTGGGTGTGTGAATGCCCCTTGCCCAAAGTCTGGAATAGAGTAGGCACTGAACAAATATTCTTTCCCCTCCCCTTTTCCTTCCTTTCTCACAGAGCCAGGACCCTGGGGACAGACACAGTCTGGGCAGCTCAGCCCTTTCACAAATGGTTCTCCCTACTCTCACGAGATTAGCATCTCTAATAGGATCAGGAATTCTGCTGATTCATTGATCATTAATCCTGAGGTGTGCAATTAATCTCTTCTGATTTGTGCGGAACCAAGCAAATTGAGAGCATACATTTATTTACTATTATTTTGCTGTTATTCAGTGGAAGGGTCTAATTTTATCCCGCCAGAAATCATCTGAGCAGCTCTCTTGCTGGACAATGAAGGTTAATTGAACCCAGGAGCTATGCAAAGTGGCCACTAAAAAGGATTGTTTAAAGCAAGATAGGAACCGTCTGCTAACAGGACACCTTGCTGCGAAAGATGCCAGTATATCTTTGATAGAATTGTGGGAGCAAATAAATAACAAAGTACCTGAGGAGGCTTAGGGTGGTAGGGAAAAGGATGCAAAAAATCTAACTAATTAATTAATTAAAATAAAAGGCAGGTGGCCAGGCAGGGTGAACAAGAAGAGAACCCTTAATACAGAGACAATCTGAAGTTTAGAAAGGCTGGAGAAGTTTCCGATCCGAAAGCCTAATAGGAGACTAAGAAGGAAAGCTTTCCCAACACACAGGCCATTTATATTTCTGATAGCAGCGCTTTCATAGTTAATGTGTTTCACAGTCGATGTGTTTCCGTTATGCTAAGTGTATCAAGTGTGTCTGTTATACTAGGCCTTGCTTATGTTTAACTATTCCCCTACAGTTGGGATATAGTTTGTTTCCAGATTTTGTTATTAGAAAAAAATATTGTATCAAAGTAGCGTGGCCGTAATATTTCTTTAAGATTCTAAAAAAGGTATGATTTTGTTACTTCAAGTTATTTCTACTTCTATAACAGACATTTATTGAGCGCCCAATCTGTGCAGCGTGCTGGGACACCAAAATGAGTAAGGTACAGGCCCTGCACTCAGGAGGTTCCAGTGGAAGCAGAATTTAGTGGAGACAGATGCTTATATAACGTATTTTAGTTCACCTTGAGAAGTACCATAATAAAAGTAAGTGCCAAGTTCTAAGATCTAACGTATGAAAGTCATTTGCACTGTACCTGGCCTAGTAAGCGCTCAGTACCAAATGACAACGATGAGGATGTTTGCAGCCCTACCGTCTCTGATAGAAATGCTGCTTCCCATGATTCACATTTATAGAAAAATACATAGAATCAATGATAACCCACATACACCTAAGCTACGCCAGCCAATAGCAAAGATTATCAAGTTCTTTCTATTTGCTAAAACAAAGTTCCTCACAGAACAGAAACTTCTTTTGTAGAGATGTTCTAATGGCACGATGTCATCCTAGTTCAAATGCTGTCAGATGGAATGACTTTGGTCTCTCTCAACGTGACATGGATCAGATAGAGCTATCTTCAGATAAGAGATAGGTTAATTTAGTTGTACTTATACTTCTCTAAAAAATGTGTAATATATATATATATATATATATAGTATAATACTTCTATGGATTAAGGCAGATAAGGGAGCTCTAAAGTCTTCCATAGGTAGGATTTGTTTGCGTGTGATTCCAGATTCCTGTCATTGCCTTCAGCATCCAGGGCTACAGACCTGAACAATGGTTAATGTTTAAAAAGGTACAGCATGTTCTGGTTAACAGCCCTGCTCATCTCTTCCTGATGGTGCTGCTGTGATTGCAGGACTCAAGTAAGGCTTTTCATTCCATTGAAAACACATGAGAAATGATGCTCAAATCATGCTAAATGTGAGATTAAAGTTGCTTGAAGATAAAGAACTTGCAGCCTTAAAAAAAAAGAAGAAACTTGAATTAGCCTGGATATTTATGGGGATAGGTTTACAGTAGTATGTAGAAATAATCCACAACTACCACTGAAATATGCACAAGGATTTCAGATAGGAAATGAAGGAAGTGCTGCATTAAACTGAAAGCCCAGTGGGATTTAAATAAGCCAAAGAGAGATTCTCTGGTGAGCATTTGATCAGGGCACTGCTGGCATTGGCTCACCCTCTCGACTACAGTAGTGGAAAGAATGATATGGTCTGCCCATCAAATCCAGAATACAAAGTGCTTCCCACAGTCCTCCAACTATGCACTTTCCTCTTTTATTAGTCCCGTTCACATGAATCCCCCGTACAATGCTTTCTGAGAGCCACAGTGCAGCTACTGACATTTCCCATAAATGATATGCCCAGTCTTCTTCCTACCAATCCAATTAGTTCCACTTCCTTCAAACGTTACTCAGCGCTCCTCTGAGAAGCTCTCCCTGGTTGCATGTAGTCCTTCCGCATCATTGCAAACCCTAAGCAGTTATTTATGGAATGATTTGCTCTCTATGGCTGTGTATTTACTTGCACTGGGTTTGGTCCTGGAGCTATACTGATGAGTGAATCCTAGTCACTGCCCTCATGGAGGTCACAGTCCGTTTGGAAAAATTGTCTAATAAAATGTGATCAGAGTGATAGTTGAGATAGGCATGTGGAAGCACCCACGCACTCATCTTCTGGGGTGTCAGAGGTTTCCTGGAAAAGCTGATGTCAGAGTTGAATCTTCCGGATGATTACAAGTCGAGCAGGTAAAGGAAGGTGGGGAAGGCACAGACGGGATGTGCGGTAGTTGGTGGAAGCCAGGAACAGATAGGACAGGGCTTGAGTGCCATGCCATGCTCGGATATATTGGTAATCTTCCATTTGCTGTTGAGAAGTTCTCTGAATTTAGGTTCTTTTCCTACAATTAAATTATAAGGTCTTCTAGGGACCATATTTTCAAATTATTTTGCCTTTTTCCCCCTTGGGTCTGTTATAGTAAAGAGTACGTTCCACCATCCCGGGAAACACTGCTGACTCCCTGGCCACCTCCTGGGCACACTCCTCCAGCACTAGCAAGACTGTGTGGCTATGGAAAGACCATGATGCTCTCACCTGCAAGCCGAGACCCAGGAAAACATGCATGTCTTTGACTCAAAGCAAGTATGTGCTGCCTATATGGAGGAAACATCCAAACCACTTACCAAACTCCCCAGTCCCCATCTAATACCATCGTTTAGCTATTTCATATTCTTAGCCTTTGTGATGATGCGTTACATTTTATATTCAAAAAGCTCTGCACCAATATTTCTATTAAGATTTCATTGGATAATTAAAAAGTATCACTGAGCAAGTGTGGAATAGAAGTTCTAATGGTCCTACAAAAACAGAAAGTAGTCATTTTTTAAATTAAATTATTAAAAGGCCCCCTCTTTTTTTATTTTTGCGGTTCGCGGGCCTCTCACCGCTGTGGCCTCTCCTGTTGCGGAGCACAGGCTCTGGACGTGCAGGCTCAGTGGCCATGGCTCAAGGGCCCAGCCACTCCGTGGCATGTGGGATCTTCCCGGACCGGGGCACGAACCCATGTCCGCTGTGTCGGCAGGCGGACTCTCAACCACTGCGCCACCAGGAAAGCCCCAAAGGCCCCTTTTTATTGGTAGGATTGCTACCTCAAAAATTGCAAATGCTGGGTGAGTCACTTTCATCCCTTGATACATCTGATCTTATTTAAAAGTAGAAATACTTTGTGGGCACACAGGCCAGTATGTTATGAATCTTTGAGAGGTTAGTTGAGTCCCTCTGCTTCCCAACAAGAAGGCTGAATCTTTCATGAGGTTGAGGCCTGGGATGTGTGCATTTCTGGCCTCACATTTGGCTCCTAGGTAAACAGACCACCACCTTCCAAGGCTGGCAAATTGCCATCTGTCATGGATCGTTAAATCTCAACCCCTTCTCTCATTGCCTGGGGCCAGGGGTAGAGAAGGAAGGAGAGGTAGAACAACAACATGGTAAACTGGAGAGAAAGAAAGGAAGAAAGAAAGAAAGAAAGAAAGAAAGGGAGGAAGGGAGGAAGGGAGGAAGGAAGGAAGAAGGAAGGAAAGAAAGAAAGAGAGAGAGGGAGGGAGGAAGAAGGGAAGGAAGGAAGGAAGGGAAAGAAAGAAAGAAAAGAAAAAAGCAACAAACAAGTTTTACAGGCTTTGCTGTCTCAAAGCTGTTGTTTCAAGGTCTGTAGGCAGCCCGTGGAAAGAAGAAAGAAAAATCCTGGAGTATGGAGCCAGGTGGGGAGTTTTGGCCACTGAACCCAGAGCTTTTGGAGCTACCAAATAACATATGGGAACCTCTGTGTCTGATGGCCCAGTAACAAGGCCTAAATCATATTTAGTGTGAAAATGAAACTAAGGGCCTGTTTTAAATTCCCCAATGAGAGTTTCCAAACCTTGGTGATATCCTAATAAGCAAACACTCCATGGATGAGATGGTTAAATAAAAGCCACTTCTAAACCCGAGGCCTGCATCACTGAGGGGAAGAGGTAAGCAATATTCCTCATCTGGTTAAACCTCACAGATCCAGGTCAAGTAATGCATTTCAAACAATTAGAAGGACTTGTACGTGAACACTTTCGGAAAGCAAATTATGCTTCCTGATTGGCTTTTGCTCTAAGCCTAGTGTCCTTATTAGTGTATTAGAGATAGTAAGACTTAACTCAAAAAGAGAGTTATGCTAATAAGGACCTGCTGTATAGCACAGGGAACTCTACTCAATACTCTGTAATGACCTATATGGGAAAAGAATCTAAAAAAAAGTGGATATATGTTTATGTATAATGGATTCACTTTGCTGTACAGCAGAAACTAACCTAACATTGTAAATCAATTATACACCAAGAAAAATTCGTTTTAAAAAAAGGAAAAAAAAGACAGTCATAAAGATTGCACAAGATAAAATTTCTAAGTCCTCACACACTAGACACCTAAAGGTGATTTGCGTCCTCCTTTTCTCCTACTATTCTGACTCCTGTGTTCTTACCTTCTTGGTAGTTGATCATCTAACTAACTCGGGGTGCTTCTGTGTTCATGTTTTCTCTCCTGGAAGGGTGTGAAAACTCGCTGAGGACAAGAACCTTGTCTGAGGTGCTTCCCACAGAAGACTGTACGTAGTAGATGGACAGTAAGTGCTCCGTGGATACATATTTCTATACCTGCAATGAACTGCTTCATTCTTCTCTTTCTTTTCTTCTCTCTCAATCACATACAAAGGATGATGGGAAAGCATAAAATGCTTTTAAATACTTCTGTGGCTTTCCCCAGATTAAAAGACAACAGACTGACAGGAATGGAACTGAAGGAGGAAGGTATTTCTTCAAGTATGTTGGTCTAATTAAAGGACAATGCCTATATTTCCCAACAAGGATGGCATTACTGGAGAAATTACCCTCTACATGGTTTAAAAATACAGCCCCGGCAGCATGTAAGTTTAAAGCAGTTGTCTGGCCAGGAGGACATTTTACAGGTAACTCCATAGCTTTACTGAATATAGTGCTGTACCCTGTCGCAAAATACCAGCACGCTTGCAGCTGCCTTATTGATACCGTCAACTAAGAGGCAGGGAATGTTTGGGGAGACCTGGGCTTCTACAGATGGATGATTTCTATAGATAGATACAGAAAGACAGTTGAGATGACCAGGTCTTTCATTTTACAGGTGAGTAAGCTGAAGCCAGAGAAGTTATCATGTGCCCACAATCACAGGGCTTGTTAGAGGTTGAGCCAGATGGAAAAACCCATAGCCCCTAGTTATAGTCCAATTCATTTATTCAAAAGATGTTTATTAAATGCCTTCTATGAGCTTAATGTATTGGAGATACTGACTAGTATGACATGGTCCTTATATACTCAGGGAGGGTATAGTCTAAGAAGGGATGAGAGACAAGAGAAAGAGCCAGTTATAGGACAACGTGGAGTAATGGATGTCAAGGGTACCAGGAGAGGCAGGTGAGGGGAGTGAGGCACTCACTTTGGGCTCAGGATTTAAAGGGACACCAGAAACTTAGTAATCAAGATAAAGAGTATTATCAAGATTGAGTTCAGTATGACTCATTTCTCCTTTTGTTTCAGGCTTCAGTGTGGCTCAGCATGGCACCATTGCTGATCAGGTCTTGATCTAACTTTATCCAACGTTAATATTTTGTTCATTGTGGATTCTTTGCATTCATTTTGATTGTTTAAAATATCATATTAAAATACTCTTTATCTTGATTACTGAGTTTTTTCGGTGCTCCCCTCTAAAATTTTGCACCTTGAGCAAGGGCCTCACTCTGATGTCCAGGGGAATCTAATGGAGGCTGCATGGGGATGGGACAAAAGAGGATCCTTTGTGCGTGAGTTCCAGCAGAGGTGCCAGGTTTACAGATTCTGCTTCCAAGAGGCCTAGAGGTTCAAAAGAGCCCCATCAGGGGACAGGTAGAACCTTTTCGGCCAGAGCAGCTCTGCCTTGATCTATTTTGTTTGCTAACATTTTGGATAAGTGTTTGTTGGATTGCTGGTTTGGTAGAAAGGGATTCTTAGGTCTAAAAAGTGTTTGAAAAGTTCCTACAGCAATGAGAAAAGAATAGATTCACACACATAAGACCCATCACATGCAACGTGGGGCTTGAGTTAGGGGTTGAGGGACAGAGTAAATAGGTGAAGCAGGCAAGGCATCAGGGTCCAAAGAGGCCAGAGGCTGATTGACCCACCAGAGATGTAATGGGTTTCAAAGCTCAGCCGTTTGCTTTCCTCCCAAGCTCCCCGCTGGAGAGACCTGTTAGCAAACTCATTTGGCAGACATGTCTGGTTATTTTACTGGACCAAATGGCTTGCATCCCTTTCCTTGTCCACCAGAGAAAGGGTCAAAAAGATAATTTGAAAATTTTGACTATCACAATAGAAAGTGTGCTTTTCTTAGACAAATGCTCAATAGATCGTGAGGGGGAAGGGCAGAGCCAGAGAAAGAAAGCATCTCAGAAGCGATTCCTTAAAACTGAATTGAGTGTAATCTAGTCAGACCTTTTGGGGGGCTGCCACATTGCAGAACTCCCAGGGAGGGACTTTTCATTGTACTTGGTGTCAGTGGCACACACTGGAGTCACACAGTGCATCCGGTTGACTGTACAGGGCAGCAATAGTTTATGAGAGTCGTCAAAATATCACGAGTCCACATTTGGCCATCCTAATACACGCTATCAGGCTTTCTGAGTTTTAACAAGCTAGATTCTTAAATTCTGGAAATTTTCTCCATCGAGAGTGTGCACTTTTCATTCTCTTGAATCCCTGAAATTATTAGGGAAGAAGGAGGTGTGTGTGCACAGTGAGAAGTGATGAAGGTGACAGGAATCTGGGAAGCCGCTGAAAGTAAAGTCGGCTAAGAAAGATTTCAAGATCAGAGGCACACTTATTATGTTGGTTGGCTTATATACAAGACAAATCCGATAAGAGCAAGTTTCAGGGGAGAAGATGCAGAAATGGACCATCATAAACTCCCAGCAGTGTATAACTTGGTATTTCTGAAAGGCTATGTAGGGGTATGTGTTCAAAGTCTAAATTACGCGCATGTCAAAAATTTTAAAGCAGGTTTTAAAACTATGTACAGGGTGACCCCACCAAAAATACATATGAATCCATGAAAAAGACTGTGAGTTTAATTGCGTGTATACGATGGTTCTCTGGAGAGCGTGATTATGGGTGATTTTTTTTTCAGCTTTACTAAGATATAATTGACTGACATATAACATTGTGTAAGTTTAAGGTGTACAGTGTGTTGATTCGATAATTATATATTACAGAATGATTACCATCATAACTTTAGCTAACACCTCCATCTCATTATATAATTACCATTTCTTTTTTGGGGTGAGAACATTTAAGATCTACTGTCTTCGCAACTTTCAAGTATATAGTACAGTGTTATCAGCTATAATCACCATGCTGTACGTGAGATCCTAAGAACTTATAACTGGAAATTTGCACTTTAACCAACCTCTCCCCATATCTACCACCCCCAGCCCCTGGTAACTACCATTCTACTCTTTTTTTCTATCATCTTTTTTAGTTTCTACTTTTAAGTGAGATCGTACAGTATTTGTTTTTCTTTGGCTTATTTCGCTTAGATTAATGTCCTCAAGTTTCATCCACGTTATCGTAAATGGCAGGATTGCTTTCTTTCTCACAGCTGAATAAAATCTCCTTTTAAAATAAAAATGATTTTTTTAATGATTTTTAAAATAAAAATGATTTTAAATCTCCTTTTAAAATAAAAATGATTTTTTTCTAACTCTCTCCTTTTACTTTTCTAATTTTTTTGCAAGATTTATTCACTCAACAGACATGTGTTGAGCACCTGTCACTTGTTGGGGGGTTTCCAGGTGCAGGCGATACAACAACAAATCTCCTGGTGCTTCGATTCTAATGGGGGGATCTAGGCACAAAGGAAATAAATAAAGTATGTAGTGATGTGGAGAAAAACAAAGTGGAGAAGCATATCAGGAGTAATGGGGTGGGAGGACTGTGATTTTTAAATAAGAGTCAAGAAAGTCTCAGAGAAAGGTGATATTTAGGCAAAAACGGAGAGGAGGTGAGGCAGTAAGCCTTTCAGGTGTCTACACAGAAAAGCTTTCCATGCAGAACAACATTTGCAAAGGCCCTGAAGCAGAGGACGGAGCAAGCAACAGGAGGGAAGGTAACAGGATCTGAGTTCAGAAAGGCAATGAGACCGATTATATGAGACTCTAAGGTCTTTACAAGAGCTTTGCTTATACCCTGAGTGAGATGGAAAGCCATTGTCTGATTTTGAGCAGAAATGTTATATGACCTGGCACGTTCTTCAACGGTACCCCTCTGGCTGTGCTGAGAATAGTTTCTAGGGGAGCAAGGTGGAAGCAAGAAGATCAGTCATGAGGCTATTTCAACAGTCCAGGCAAGATGTTCCGGTGGTTCAGACCAGAATGGTGGTGACAAATGGTGTGGTACTAGATATGTTCTGAAAGTGTGACCAACAAGATTTGCTGAAGGTTTGGATGGATAGCGTGAGGGACCAAGAGAGATCAAGGAAGATTCCAAGGTTTATGGCCCTAGTTAGAGCTGCTGTTGACTGAGATAGGGACATCTGTAGAAGGAGCAGTTGGGAAGGGGGAAGGCCAGGGTTTCAGTCTTGGACGTATTGTATTTGCAACGTCAAGGAGCGGTTGGATCTGGAGTTGGGGGTGGAGCACAGGTGAGAGAAGGAGCCTAGGCTGGAGAGTTACATCTGGGAGTTTGTTAACTCCCAGAGACTGAATGAGATCACCAAAAGACTGCCTGTAAACAGCAAAGAAGTGTCCATACTCTGGAACCCTCTAGAGTTAAGTGCATGGAGATGAGGAGGAGCCAGAAAGGGATGCTGAGAAGGATCCAGTGAAGGAGAAGGACAACTAGGAGCTCATGGTGCTCTGCAGGCTCATGAAAAAAAACTCATTCAAGGAAGAGGGATTCATGATCAGGGTCAACTGCTGTGGACGGGTTAGGTAAGATGACACGAAAAGTTCTCCATTGGCTACAGCAACTTGGAGGTCATGGGTGACCTGGACAAGAACAGTTTTGGTGGAGTGCGCACATGAAGGCCTTATTGAAGTGGGTTAAAGAAAGAATGGGAGGAATTGGAACCAGTGAATGAAGACAAATCTTTGAGGAGTTTGCTGCAAAGGGGAGAAGAGAAATAGAGCTACAGTTAGAAGTGGAAATGGGGCCAAGAGAAGGGTTCTGTTTATTTTAGAGATGGGAAAAATAAGAGTTGTTTTATGCTGATGAGAATGATCCACAGGAAAGAGAGGAAACATTGATGGAGATGGAAAGAGAAAAGAAACTTGCTGGAACAGTGTCCATGGATAGCAGGGGGGCTGGCATCCAGTGCCCAAAGGGAAGAGGAGGGAAGGCAGAGCTCATGGCAACAGATGCTGGAAGATGGTAGAAGTGGTGCTGGGGATAGTGGAAATGATCTTCTGGTGACATCTATTTTCTCACTGAAATAGGAAGCAAGTGTTAAGAAGATGAACACATATTACCTAAGGACAAGGAAATAAGGAAAGAAAGAAAACTTAAATATGCATGAACTTTCACTTGGCAACATCACTTCCAAGAATTTTTCTTAAGGAAATAATTAAAAAACGTTGCCAGGATGTTCTCTGGCAGGATTATTTGTAAGAGCAAGAAGTTAGAAACAATCTAAGAGCCTCGCAGTAGCAGATTTGTTATAGTCAACCAGTTTATTAAGCGGTGCTGACTTTCAAACATAGGCATTGATATTGAAAGCTATTAACTATACATTGAGAAGAAAAACAAAGTTCCCATGTTTGTAAAAATTATATGTTTATTTGTAGGTATCTATCTATATGTATCTACATGTGTGAAATTGGTAATCCATGCCAAATTGGATCATGGATTGCCGACACTTTTTGTCGACTATATTTTCTTATTTTTCCATAATAAGCAGAATGAGAAACTTGTAATGAGAAAGCAACAACACAAGAACTTGCTCAATGTATCTGTGCTGTGTGGCACCTTTCGATTTTTTGGTGATTCTCAAGAGGTCCTGGGCCTCTTTGCCTTGGGTCCCTCCACATCATTCAGGACCCTCTTGCTTGATCTAACTCAAATGTCGCCTGTATAATCCTGCTGTATGTCAGCAAGTCTCCTTCAGACCACGTCTGTAAGATGCTGGTTGATATCCACAGCAACAGAGAGGGAGGTGTCCAAAGCTATGAGTCACGCCTGCCTGCTTGCTGATATGTGTACATATGTCCGGCCATTTTGCCCGAGACTTGCTTGAATTGTGACACACTAACTGGTTTGGATCAAGTAATGCCCACTAGCCTGTTATAAGAAACTGCTGAAATTTCTCAGGAAAAGCCTCATGATCATACGTTGGCCAGATTGGTTTAAGCCATTTGTTACAAATAAAAATAATCATATTACTCGATATGTATAAGGGACATTGTCTCAGTAGTATATGTGGTGGGTATAAAAGCATATTTAGAGAATAATACTTTCATTAATCTGTTGTACGTAATCTAAGTTGTAAAAAGTGTGCTGCCTATACCTTGAAGACAACCCTTAGCCATCCCTCTTTTAACCAGATTGCTGCTCCAAGCCCCTGCTATCTAGGGATTCTGGTACAGCCCCGACCCCCAGGGGACTCTGGATGTCCTTTAGATGTCCATCTGCCTTGTTTCCGCAATGTGCCACTTACATTTGAAACAGCTGCTCCACAATTGGAATTTCCAGCCCCAAATTGGCATTTCTCTGAACCGTTTGCAACTTATGCACTATTAATGTTTGGATTACACTGGATAACTTTGGAGGTTAAAATTGATTCATGCAAATAGATGACTGAGTAAGCAATAGAAACATGACCTAGAATAATCTCATGGTTTGCTATTGCATAAACATGTTTTATAATCTGTTTAACAGCAAACTTGATACTTCCTGAACGTGCCAACCATAACACACACTTTTCTGTTAGACAAGAGAAAAAGAAAAACCAGGTTTTTCTTCTCATTCATAATCAAGGAAATTATTAAACTAAGAAAATCTGGCTGTCCTTAGTAAATATACTTTCTTGTGCTTTTCCTTTCGTTCTGTATCCTTTTCTTATCTTCTTGTGTAGGACTGGAACAAAGGCAACACTCATAGTTGCAATGGTAGCATTTGACCTCAGGTTTATTATTTTAAATACACCTGCCTGAAAATGACCAGAAATCAAAATAAGCATCACCAATAATGGGATGGATTGACACTATATGTCCCTTGGTATGACACACTAAGAGAAACACAGCCTCAGTTCCATGATATTCCTGGCAAAATGCAAATAGTACTAATCATAAGGAAACACAATAGAAACCCAAATTGAGGGAGATTCTACAAAACAACTGGTGTGAAATCTTCAAAAATATAGAGGTCATAAAAGACAAGGACAGATTGAAGAATTATTTCAGATTGAAGAAGATGAAAGAGACATCCAAAGTGAAGGTGACACATTATCCTGGACTGCAACCAGAAATAGAAGAAAAAAAATTGGGGGGGTGGGATGCAGTATGTATTAGAATAATAAGTGAAATTTGAATGGTGTGAATGGATTACATGGTAGTACTGTATAAATGTCAACTTCCTGCCCTTGATGGCTGAATTGTGGTTATTATGTGGGAGAATGTCCTTGTCTTTTAGTAAGTTCACATTGACACTTCCAGTGAAACTGGGGCATCATGTCTGCAACTTTCAATTATTTCAGGAAAATAGCTAGCTATTTTCAGGGCCCGTGAGCCATGGCCGCTGAGCCTGCGCGTCCGAAGCCTGTGCTCTGCAACGGGAGAGGCCACAACAGTGAGAGGCCCAAAGGTTCAATATTGCCATAAAACAAAAATCTGTACCCATATCTGTTCTTATATAAGATATAGATAGACATCGATCTATCTATTTATATCTATCTTACATATGTACATGTATATAATTTTTCTGGGACCCTGCAGGCCTGCTGAATTAGAATATGGGTAGGAGGTGGGGGGTTGGTCCTAGAAAGCCCAGAGGTGACGATGGTACACAGCCAGCATGGCACATCACCCTCTAAGCAAGTCCTCTCAGTTCCGGGAGCTCTTGGGTGGGTCTGGGAAGGAAGCAGCAGTTCTGCTTCTTGTCCTGGCTTCTCTCTCTTACATTCCAAGTCCAGTACCTACTGTCTTCTCTCTTTTGCTACTTCCTGGAGTGTAAATACCTGACAATGACTCAGCAAAGCTTCCCAAACTGTGTTTCTCGAAATGCTAATGTGTTCTCAGAAAACAAATGAAAACAGAAACAAATAATCCATTTGGTTCTGAGTTGAATCTGCTTAGTATAATAGTTCCTTCCTGGACATTTATAAAATGCATTTGTTTATAAATGGCTTACAAGTGGCTGCATTTTGTGTAATTCAATATTTTGCAAACGTTTTTGGCCACGGAACACTCCCCCCCACACACACTTAACACCTATCACATAGCAGCCAGTGACACTTGTGTTTCTCCAGGTGCTTAGTCTCTAAGGCTGTGTGGATGCTGATGGGAAAGGCGCTGATGGGAAAGGATGCTGATGGGAAAGGCGTGAAGGTAGTCAGCCTCAGGCACGGCTCACTCAGGGCCTGGCTCAGGCCATTTGTTGTTATCCTCACGCATCTGCCTTCTTGCCCGTGTCAGCTTATGTGCAGAGTGACTTCCCTCAAGAGATTTCGAGATGCTGTAAGCAGGAACTGGGTCTAACACTTCTGCCTTCACAGACAGGCAAAGAACGTATTGTGCCCATCCTTCTCAGACGACCCTTGAACCAATCACCAGATCCAGGGAAATGGGATTGGCCTGTTCGCATGGACCAGCCAGGGTTCATCCATCCATCCATGCTGGCTACGCGATGGTGAGGGGGTGGGATGGATGTTGGGGCCCGGGGTACCAGAACGTCCTCCACAACGTGGAGTTTAAGTGAGCAGAGAACTGGGGTCTTGCAGTTGGCTCAGGTAAAACTCTCCCCACCCAAGTGTCCCCAGACAAACACCAGCTCCTCGGGCAGTTCTATACCCGGTTAGCCTGTCCTGGGGTGAGGAAGGGGCCCCCTGAGAGTAGAGGGCAGGGGCAAGGCTGACCCAGTGGCTGCTCACTGAGGAAAGAATAAGCATGCCAGTGAACTGAGTTGCCTTTTCCAGGTTTTTCTTCTCTTCTTTTATTTGCACGCTTTCCCATGAATGGATTTTTCTTTTTCTTTAGCCCCACCTGGCAAGCCCTGGTCTCTAGGAGCCCGGCTACATTCAGGACACTTCTGAAAAGAATACTGAACACAGTTTGCTTGCCAGTTCCCCCACTGGAGGCTGAATTCCAAAGGTTATTTTCTTTAAACCTTAATCTCAACCTTTTGCCTCATAATTTTGAAGTAAAATCCATCTCGAGACAGGTCCTCACAAAGTGCTAAGAACTGAACAACGTGTCATTATTACGCTTGCAGTAATTCCCAAACAGCATCAGTGAATTCAAATATTTGTACCTTTGCGTGGGTCAGCCAGGCTGCAGCCAAGGAGACTCCCATGCTAGGTTAACACTGAAGCTTTAGTTTGATCTAATGCAAAGAATGAACAAAAATCAACACAGGTTGGATTTTCCCTCCTTTCCCGTGAAACAGTTAATGTTAATGCCACAAGTACAGTGATTTCAGAGGACTACAGCTGGCTTTGAAGATGGGCCATCACTCATTCATCACCCAGGTAGATGAGAGATGGATTCTAGGCCTCAGCTGCCTACTGTAGGAAGCCTCAGAAAGTGCCCAGGCCTGTTCCAGAGCAAGTGTCCAATTAGATGTTCTCTCTCCTTGCTTCCATTCCTTCCCTGCTTCTTTTCCTTCCCCCAAACAACTGCCCCAGAGGAAAAGACCCAAAAAATTTCTGAACATTAATGTAACAAGTTACTCCTACAGCTACTCTCCAGTTGCCATTCCTGAAATTATCTGTCCCTTGTTTTTAGGTTACTGCCTAATTCATTGATAAATTACTATGTGATGAGGTGTGTTATCACACACACACACTTTTTTTTTTTTTTTTTTTTTTTTGCGGTACGCGGCCCTCTCACTGTTGTGGCCTCTCCCGTTGCGGAGCACAGGCTCCGGACGCGCAGGCTCAGCGGCCATGGCTCACGGCCCCAGCCGCTCTGCGGCATGTGGGATCTTCCCGGACCAGGGCACGAACCCATGTCCCCTGCCATCGGCAGGCGGACTCTCAACCACTGCGCCACCAGGGAAACCCCATACACACTTTTTTATTGAAGTATAGTTAATTTACAGTGCTGTGTTAGTTCCTGGTTTAGAGCAAAGTGATTCAGTTATGCATCTATATGCATATAGCTTTTCACGTTCTTTTCCATTATGGTTTATTACAAGATATTGAATATAGTTCCCCTGTAGTTTATTTTATATATAGTAGTTTGTATCTGATAATCCCAAACTCCTAATTTATCCCTCTTACCCGCTTTCCCCTTTGGTAACCATAGTCTGTTCTCTATGTCTGTGAGTCTGTTTCTGTTTTTTAAATAAGTTGATTTGTATCTTATTTTAGATTCCACATATAAGTGACATCATATGGTATTTGTCTTTCTCTGTCTGACTTACTTTGCTTAGTATGATAATCTCTGGGTCCATCCATGTTGCTGCAAATGGCATTCTTTCTTTCTTTTTTATGGCTGAGTAGTATTCCATTCAGACACATTTTTAATGTGAGAACTTCAATGCCTCAATTCAAAACAGTGACAAGAGCTGAGAAACTTAAGCCTTCTCCTCACCATCAAGCACTTGCTACTCTTTTAAACCAACCCTAGTGATGAATTGGGTTTAAATGTTTTTAGGGTCCCTTTGGGATACAAATAACCCCTTAAAGCCTAATGCTTGTCAAATATCTGCCTTAGAGAAGATTCAGAGCCTAACTATTGTAAGAGTTTCTTGAGGCTCAAAACTCCTCAAGGCCATCTTAGACGTGTGAATCTCCAGAATGTCTTCTACATTGACCAGTTTATCAGATGTAACCCCAGGATCATAGAGTCTCAAGGTTGGAGCTGGTCTTGAATGTTCCATCATCTATTCTAAGCTACAATTTCCTTGCCAAGTGGTAAGCTAACCTCCCATAAGCTAGCCTCTGCCTGGCAGGGTCATCGAGATTCTTGCCTTCTTTATTTTCACGTATATCCTTCTAAAAATTCTTGCATTACCTGAAACAAATCAAATGGATGTCTAATCCTTAAACCCATAAGAATTTAGCTAGGCGTTCTCACGTTTTCCAAGTCTTCTCCAGGCTAACCGTCTGCAAACATTTAAACCCTCCTTCTGAAATGGTTTCCAGTTGCTGCAGCTTCTCTGCCCTCCCCTCCCTCCCCCATCCTCTCTCTCTAAAGTTCTTGGTCCCACCTCCTCAGCCCCAGTAACCAGCATCACAAACGAAGCACATCCAATGGCAGCCCATCCTAAGTGTGTGCTCTGTATCTCCAGCATAAGCAGAAGGCTTTTATGAAATCAGATCAATATACATTTTTTCCATTTTTTTGAATGATCATAGTAAAGATTTCCCTACCTAATCAGTCCCATGGCTCCCAAGGGTTGTTAGAACCAAATTTGTGAAAAATGAACTAAAATGGATGATCATCTGTATGCTCTTGAGGGGAACATGATGAGGAATCTTCTGTTGATCTCCTGACCACTCCTCTCCATTGGGTAAGATAATCAAAGGTATTGGCTCTTAGTTCAACTTACTTAGCTAGTATTTGGAAAATAAGTATCTGAAAGAAAATGCAAATGTGCTTATGCATATTCATTTTTTGGCTCCAAGTACTAGAAAACCTAATAATTTCATAAACCTTAGGATACCATTGAATGCAGGTACCTAAAACTGGGTGCATGAAAAGGTCTATGCTTTTGCTTTTGTTTTCCACCCAAGGTTAGAATCTGTAATTCTGCCTCCAGAATTCTGCTTGGCATTTTCACATAACTGTGTTCAAGACTGAAAGTTCTGAAAATGTGGAGCCACCAGCAGACTTCCCGTCCCGTCTCATTAGTCAGGGGGGAGGCACCAGGCCAATCTGAGCTACAGGGAAGCAAGGAAGTGCGTTTCTGGCAAAGGGAGGTGGGATGGTCATGACCAGGCAAAGCGTCTGCTTCAGTGTGTTTAGAATGTGTAAAAATAGAGTTTTATTTTATTATAAAAGTTAATGCATAATTATTGAGAAAGTGAGAAAAAAAATTCCCCAATGCCACTACCCAAAGTCTTTTCTCAATGTACTATTTTAACACTGTTCTAATTATATTGTACCGTGTGAGGTTTTTTTTTCATTATTTTAAATCTCTATGGTTTTTGAAATATAGTTATTTTGAAATAAAATAGAAACCAAAGGAGGCAGCATAGAACAGTGGAAAGAGGGCTGGCTCTGGTGTGAAGAGACCATGAGTGTGGCCTGGGTCCTGGCACTAATCCATCAGTGTATTTCCATTTCCTCAAAATAGAGAAATGCGTTTCCTTAGTTCTACCATTTCTGAGTCTTCAAGATCATGAGAACTGTATCTTTGAGACACATAAACCACGCTGTTCAGGTACTGACTCAACACAGCAGGTCGGGACCACAAGGACAAACAGACAAGTGAACTGGAGGTTACCACCCTGTGAAAGTGATGCATGACATGGAATAATATAAAATATAATATGTAATATGCACTATATCACATTACCAGTTCTTCCTATTTTTCAATGAAGCCAGGAATCTGGATTTTCATGTGAAATTGTTCGCTTCTTAAACATGGGCACCTAGTTTGAAAAACAAAATACTCTAGAGGCCAAACAAAACATGTCTGTTGATTGCCTGTCGGCAACTCTGGCTAAAGCAGCAGCCAACTTGATCAACACTAGTTGATACTAACTGGTTAGTGTTGATACTAACACTAACTAGTTTAACACTAGTTAAAAAGATGTACAGATGGGGGTAAGAAGAGCTGCTTATAAGACATTTTGGCTACACAGCAACTGGATTATTACAATCCGTCTAAAACTTCAAATACTTATATTAATGGTGAATAAATATAATCTAGGATTTTATCATCTCTAGTTTTTTACATTGACAATATAACTACTTCCCGTTGCTGATTCTGAAACACCTTTGGGTATGAACTGAGCTTTGATGTGCTCTCTTGTGTGCTATATTGGAAACAACTAAGTCAGGACCCTGCTAGGATGACTCCTTTCATATGTGTTTTTCATGATCATGATTTTTATGTTTCAAAATCAAGTCCTGTGTCTTTTGCCTCAATCATTCAGTTTAAGGACAAAATGAAAAAGGAACTGATGAAAGTCTTAGACAGATGTTCCCTTGAGTTAAGAACTGCCACCTCAAGAAGTTTGCTCTCTTCTCACCCTGAATGTTGCACCTTTAATCTCTCCTTTTCAGAGAGAGAATGATCAACGTCACCAGTCACTGCAGGCCTTTGCACCCAGCAATTCTGACTATCACTCTCTTGAGAGCAGTGCAGAAAGAGGATCTAACAACTTTGAACTTTTTGTGATTTTTTACCTTCAACACAGTTGTTAATTAGAGTTCTAAAAAAGCAACAGCTCGCTACAAGAACATCAGGTTTTTAAATGATTCATCTTCTCACAGACCTTGATATTCAATCCAGGTGCAGGAATAAACAGTATAGCCCTTGGGTTCTATCCTCGGGGCTTGGAAATGCTTCAGTGAAATTCTATAGCGAAAGGCCCCTGTGCTTCCCTTGACTTTCTCTTTGTTCTACTAACTTTTTATCTCTGAAAAGCAAAGGGATTTCCTTTGCAGATTAAGCAGAGGAAACAACCTAAGGTAGCAATAGTGTTTCATTAGAATTATGAGATGCAAAATTATCCTGAAGTCAACAAGAAGTTCTTTGCCCCAGTCTTGGAAGGGTCCCCCTGTATATCCAGCAGAGAGCATCACAAGCCCTTGCCCCACTGAGGCTTCTCATCCTCTGTTCTCCTGGTGCCACGAATATCTTGGACAAACAGTGGTGGGTTTTGAGTGAGGTGGAGAGGTGTCTCATCTGAATGTGATACATGACAATTTTTTTTCCTTTTTCTTTTTGAAACTTTTTACATGTATTGTTTTGCTAACATGAAATCATTCTGAAATAAATATTTAAAAACGGAGAGGTGCCATTCTCATCCTGTCACGTCCTGGTTTTGAGTCACTGAAAGCAACAGAGGTAGAAGAACAAGACACATGATTAATTTTCTTAATGAGAGATCTTAGAAGCTTCTGTTCAAAGAATGAGATGCAAGTGAAGAGTTTCCTGTTCACAGAAGACCAATGTGCTACTCTACAAACCGTTCCTAGTCACACTTCTTCCAAACCGGGAGTCTGCAGAAGGATTAGCGTATGACGGTAAAAGAAAAGGATTTGTGTCAAAGCAGCTACACTAATGCCAGCCTGACATATCCATCTTCTGTCAACACAAAGCTGGATAAAAAGTACATACTTAGCTGCTATTCGAGAGTCACTAAAAATTCTTGAAATAAACAACAACATAAATCACTTTTCTATTAGATTTCTCAAGTATTCACATTCTGATTTATGGCTGACATTTACTTTAAAAATGTTCGATGGTAACCTGAATGGACAATTTTTTTTTTTTTTTTTGCTATACACGGGCCTCTCACTGTTGTGGCCTCTCCCGTCGCGGAGCACAGGCTTCGGACGCGCAGGCTCAGCAGCCATGGCTCATGGGACCAGACGCTCCGTGGCATGTGGGATCTTCCCGGACCGGGGCATGAACCCGCGTCCCCTGCATCGGCAGGCGGACTGTCAACCACTGCGCCACCAGGGAAGCCCTGAATGGCCAAAATTTGAGTTAACTGTGTTTTTATTAATTACTTTAGAAGTAAAACAAGCTTTTATTTATCCTTTTGGTTAATGATTAAAATTTTTGAAGAGCCAGCTATTTTTCACATTTCCTTATATAACTTTGTTGTATTTTCCTTTCACTTATTATGATCGCTCTTTACATTCTTAGGGATATCCTTGGTTCATACTTTTATTGTTTTGGCTGTATACCATCTAATTCGACATATTGCATTTCTATTTGTACTTAAAAATACTCTTCGTGACATTTTGGGGTTTCTTCTCTGGTCCAAATATTATTTAGTGGAGTTTAAGTTTTCCTTTTCATATTTCTGTGTGATTATTTTATTTTGTTATGTCTAATTTTAAGATTTACTCTCGATATATGGAATGTAGAGTTGTGACTTCATTATGTAGTGCAGAACATGGTCA
The DNA here is from genome assembly GCF_003031525.2 of Neophocaena asiaeorientalis asiaeorientalis. Lineage (NCBI taxonomy): Eukaryota > Metazoa > Chordata > Mammalia > Artiodactyla > Phocoenidae > Neophocaena > Neophocaena asiaeorientalis. The sequence continues at coordinate 7,137,565 of NW_020174057.1, read as the reverse complement.
ATTTTTGTCTAAAATACACTTGGGTGAAAAAGCAAACTTGCTTATATTTCCATGTAGTTTTTTGCACAGATGTTAAATCTGCCTTATTAATTTTGTATCACTTTGTGTCATGTGGATGAACTAAATTCTACTTCTGAACTGTTGATATTTCTAATTATATTTTGTATTTTATTTCTGTCAATTATTTCTATTCATGTACTTTGTAAATTTAGAAGTTTAAGATGACTGAGTTACTTCTCCTACTGCTTTTGTTGTGAAATCTACCTTATTATGAGAAGAATCTCAAATCAGAGCCTTTATTTTTAGAAACATGCTTGAGATTTGACCCAAAGGAAAATGCAACTGATGGACTTTGCAAACAAAAAAGTTGTTATACACACCCTCTCCACCCCCTTTAACCTCTGCCTCTTGGCAAGCCATTGACCTATTTTCCTAGTAAGCCCAGGCTACCATTGTGTTATCAGGCTGAGTCACAGTTAGAGCTTATGGAGGACAACCTGGAAATTACACCATGTTCCTAGCTTCAATGTACATTCATAAATCCTCTGGTTCATGAGGTCTAAGATCTTGTGACTTGCTAAGGCAGAATGTTGTATCAGCCATCAGGGAAAATGAAGCATATAGTGTATTGATATAATTCCACTTAAATATCTACTATAGACCCATCTATTTTTATCGTTAAAATTGCTCATGAGTTGAGCATAATTATTTGTCGGTAACCTCCAAATATTTGGATTTTTTTTCCTCAACAGCCAAATATTTCTATCCACGAACAGACGGTTTATCTTCCAATCCTCTTGTATGTTCAGGCCAGTCAAGATGGCTGTTTTCTTGTTCTTTGTACATCCCCTCTTCCATCAGTCCTGCCTCACCTACATCCCACGCACGTGAATGTCCTTTCCCCTGCCCCAGCTAGTGCTTGCCCTAATCCTTAGGCCAGCACAGCTCCGCTTGCTAGTTTATTAAAGGGAAATATCTACCCTCATGACGGTTATTAACCAGAGGGCCTGTGAGGGATGTGGCTCAGCTGCCGGTTCCCCTGGTAACTGATAAGCCAATCCGATGATAATTCCCCCCTGTAAGTGGTAGCCTCTTCCCCTCGGTAGCGAAGATTGCCGCCATGTCCTCCCTGCCTGCGGCCACACAGGGTGGGAATGTTGCTCCAGGACCTTTTGCTTTCGCGAGTAAGATCCCCTGTCTAATAACCCATGGATGTCTCTGTGGCTGTCTCTGGGCTCTTTCTTTAGTCTCCGGGCTGGTCAAGTACAGAGCTTGCAGGCCTGTGGGGTTCAGCCCAACAATTGGCCACAGGAGGCCGGGGAAACTCCCATGAGCACCACGATGTCAGGAAATAAGGGCGGGGAATGGAAAGTCGTGAAGGTACCTCCACTGGTATCTGAGGCCTGAAAGTTGAGGGGGTAACCTCGGGCTGTCTGTCCACTAGCATGTGAGGCCCTGTGGCAGCTGACTACCGTGAGAGCTGCCTTTCTTTTCCATTATATTGACATACACCGTTAACCTCAGTCTCTTTCCAGTTGAGTGAGGTGGAGAGGAGTCTCAGCTGTGTCTAGTTGGGGCTGAGCGTGAGACTGGATAGGACCACAGGCCCCTCCACTGGGCCCGCGCAGGTGTCCGCCGGAACCTTGTGAACGTGGGCGGGCCTAGAGCCTAGTTACGCCTGCGCAGGAGGACCATACCCGCACGTTTTCCCAATCACCTGTGCCCGCCCTGCTTACGCTGCCCACGCTTCATCCCGCCCCGCAGCGTCACCCTAATCCGTCAGTCTCCAGCCCGGGCTTTCTCGGAGGCAGACTTCAGGCCTGTCCTCCCGGCTCCTCGCCTGACTGCCTAGTGAAGAAACCCTCTCCTCGCTTCCACCGTCTGCATCTGGGTTTGCTGTGCGTCTGGCAAAACGAACTTGGTTTGGTGACCAATTCGGAAGCCAGCAGGAGGGAGTCCTGAGGAACCTTTGCCCGAGGGTCGTGGCCCCCGGGGGCACTGAGAGCCTGTGTGTGAGCACCAGTGGCGTCGGGTCCCTTGGTTCCAGCACCAGCCCCGGATTCCTCCAGGCGCCGCCGACCACCTGAGCTTGGTTTGGTTTTGCAGCGGAGAAGAGGTTTGGGTATGAAGCCGCCTTTGGGTGAGTAACCTGGTTATGGAAACGCACCTGGCTCTAAATTGTTCCGCAGTCCTGAGCAGGTCGTGGTTGGAGGCCCCGCTGGCGGGGTTTTGGAAACAATAGGAAAGGTCTCAGCTGCTGAGGTCCTCCGTGCCTGGAGGAGAGGCCGGTCTCTGCTTTTTGGTCTTGTTTGTTCTGGTCTCACGTGTCCAGGACCCTCTATATCTGATTGGCTTGTTAAGGATTGGATATTGGAGACTGAGCTTCTTGGTGCCCACAGCAAGGACCCTTAGATTTCTTTACTGCAACCATCTGGAAGCAGAGCTCCTTCAGAATGGGAGATGTTAATTCAACAACTTGCAATTCCCTTTAGGCTGCATTCTCCAAAATTGGGTACTTTGAGTTATGAATCCAGGTTGGAGACACTGTTTTAATTCTTGTTGTAAAATGACAGGTTTTGGAATGAGCTAGACGCATTCGTGAATGGTAACGTGTTCTATTGGATTCAAATTTCCCACTCCAGAATTCAGTTAGGTGACACCACCCACGTGTGTCACAGAGACGCATGCAATGGAAAAATAATTTATCTGAGTATGAGATGGAGACATCCTGGATTCTTATAGACACGTTTAGAACAAATGCACATCATTACCAAGAAGTCTTCTCTTCGACCATGGTTGCCTTCCCCTATAGATCTCCTTCTAGGGTCCTGACCCAGAATGCAGAGAGGCCGGGTCCCCCTGTGTGTTCCCTTCACCATAAACCATGAACATGCACATTCGTTTTGTCTTGGTGTCCCTGACAACACGACCCTTTACTCTCCAGGGGTTGGCCTGGTAAATGTACCAAAGGCATCCAGCACGTGGGTGGTCTTGCTTTTCGCATTCTGGCTGACTGTGTATTTTACCAGGAAATCATGTGTTGAGTGAATAATGATGAGGTCAAGTTTGCCTGCCTCTGTGAGAGTGAAAAGATAGAACATGTATCACTTGAGTGGGTTTATTCCACTTTGGCTTTCCCCTGTTTAACATGTTCTCAGCATCTGTGCATTTCAGTCTCATCTCTCTCTCCCCCTTTTTCCTCCCTCCTCATCTCACTCCCCAAAGTCTTAGAATCAGTTATGAAAGCTACACAGTAGAGACGGTTTCTGTTCAGGCGCTTCTTTAAGCATCAAGAGCCTTATGTGTATATGTTTCCATTATAGTATATGATGGTATTTTCAGTACTTTCTGCATTTTAAAAAATTTGTAACAGAATTGCAAACAACGTCGGGACCACTTAGGATACTGCTTAAGTAAATGTGAGTACATGGTGTGCAACTCTTCACAAAGCATTCTTCTGGACAGTGTAGGTTATCATTGCTTTTCGTTCTTTTTTTAAATTTTTATTTTATTTCTTTTTTGAAGTACAGTATATGCAATACTCTAAATCCTTTGTTGTAATTTCAATAGTCTTCACAGCATCTTCAACAGGACTGGATTCCATCTCAAGAAATCACATTTTTAAAAATTTATTTTTTAATTGACGTGTAGTTGATTTACAGTGTTGTGTTAATTTCTGCCGACAGCAAAGTGCTTCAGTTATACATATAGATTCTTTTTCTTTTCCATTATACTTTATTAGAAAATATTGCATTTTGTTCTCATCACAATCCAGACAATACACTTAATGTACATAAGATTCCGCAATATTGACAGATCCTTCTCTTGAGAGTCATGGTAGTCTTTGTGTCATTCTCTCCTCTCTGACCTTTTCGGAGGACACAGGTAAAGAACAGAACATCACAATTGCGTTTTCACCTGCTTGTGAAACCCATCCCTTGCCTTCTTACTACCCCAAACTTCAAGATGTTCGTTCCGCTTGCTTCCCTCTAGTTTCCTTTGCTTTGGCGGGGCGGGGGGTGGTGGTGGTGGTGGTGGTGGAGGAATCTTAGACTGTTTTCTTCAACATACGCTTTTAGCTTTTTATGTGTGCAGTTGCCCACTGTAAGAAAGAGGAGATGAATGTCTGTCAGACGATGATCCAGCATTCCTTGCTCACTCTCACTGTCCTGAGCTGACTGATAATCACCAGGAGATACTTTTCATCATCCTCACCCAGGCACTCAAACTGTCCTGCTTAGTGCATTTTCCAGAGATCTTGTCTTACGATCTTAACTCCACACAAGTGGAGTTTGCCCCAAGGCATCTCCATCTACAGTAAATTTATCATCTCAACTAATAATGATTCAGATAATGTCTGCGGGTCCATGAACACAGACTACTCTGCATTTATGTATAACTTCTTAAATCAGAGATTTCTAGTTTTCCAGATGTAGATCTTATAAATATTTATGGCTAAATATTTAACTTGATTTGGTGATAATGTAATTTTTTTCTATTTCAAATTCACATTGTTCATCGCTGGCATCTAGGTAAGCTGTTTATTTTTGGCAAATTGATTTTACATCCTGCAACCTGGCTATTGTCATTTATTATAGAAATATTTTATCAACTTTTTGGGATTTTTTTACATAAACAATTATGTCACCTGCACATAAAGACAGTTTTATTTTTCTTTTCAAATTCTAAACATTTCACCTCCTTTATCTTATTGTTCTAGGTAGGTTTCTAGCATGTTGTTGAATAGGACGTCCTTGTCTTGTTCCTGATCTTAGGCTAAAATCATGCACTTTCTCAGGATTAAATATGATGTTATATTTAGCCTTTTTATAGATATTTACTATCAAGCTGAAAATTTCTCCCTCTATTAATAGTTTACTGTGATATTTTTTATTGAATTTTTACTTTTTTCCAGGTGCTATTTTCTTTTTTTCTTTTCTTTTTTTTTTTTTTTTGCGGTATGTGGGCCTCTCACTGTTGTGGCCTCTCCCGTTGCGGAGCAACAGGATCCGGACGCGCAGGCTCAGCGGCCATGGCTCACGGGCCCAAACGCTTCGTGGCATGTGGGATTCTCCTGGACCGGGGCACGAACCCAGGTCCCCTGCATCCGCAGGCGGACTCTCAACCACTGCGCTGCCAGGGAAGCCCCAGGTGCTATTTTCTGCATCAGTGATAGGATTATATAATTTTCTTCTGCAGCCTGCTGAGTGATGGGTTACTTTGAATTTTGGATGTTTACCACTCTTACATACCTGTAATACATCCCCTTTGTTCATGATGTCTAAATCTATCTATCTATACAGATGTATACATACACACATATATAATTTTTGTAAGTATTAGGCTGAGGGTATTTGCATATATAGTTATAAGAAATATTGATCTGTAGGGTTTTTTCTTATAATTTCTTTATCTAATTTTTGTATTAGAGTAAACCCAGACATATAGAATGAGTTAAGAAGTGATTCCTCTGCTTCTCTTTTATGGAAAAGCTTACAGATCTTTGGCATTTTTATTCATTAAATTGTTAGTAGAATTTGCCAGTGAACCTATGGAGGCATGCTGCTTTCTTTTATTCTGAAAATTTATTAATTATTAATTTGATTTCTTTACTAGTGATAGGCCCATTCAGATTTTATATTTCATCTTGTAAAAGTTTTGGTAGTTTGTGTCTTTCATGAAATTGGTCCAGTTCATCTAAGTTACCAAATCTGTGAGCATAGAAGTGTTTGTAGTATTTCTTAACACAGATTGTATTATTATTAACATTGTCCTTATCACGACTCTTGGTTTTGCCTTCCAGCGTGCTTTGTAATTTTGTTGTTGTTGTTGAAAGCCCCATATTTTGTATCAGGTAATAGGAAGTAAAATCAACAAGACCTTTGTGTGAGGGTTTATGACAATCTGGCTGGTAGTTGTGCTATAATTAATATTTGTGGGTTTCGAATTCCACTCAGGTCTCTTGACTGTGATCTTCCTTAATTACTCCCCCTCAAAGAGAAACTGCATCTTGAAATTCTTTCTGTGGGATCTACAGTTTTTATATCCGACTCTATTGGTGTGATGCTGAGGTATGGGGAAGGGAATGCATTTTATAATATTATAACCAAATCAGTATTCATGTGGCTTTGTGTCTTTGGACTGAGACTTTCACAAGTGTTTCTCCAGTCAGATATGAAGTGTGGAATATGAAGATGGCTTTCCTTCAGCTGGGTTAAGACTCTGGCAGAATACTTTTTTCCTGGAGTGTAAGCTTTTATCATGGAAAATGCAGTGGCCATATTTCATGATAGTTTCTCTTCCTCACTCTTGACACAGCCACAGTGAGAAGTTCCTCGGTTTTCACTGTGAAAACCTGGTAGGGCACCTGGAGACACAGCCTATGAAGATGTGTGGACACCTGACTTTAGTTACCAGGATGTTTTCCTTCTCAGAGTCCACACTCCACCTCCAAGAATTTGACAAAATTACCATTTAATCTGAGCTACCCTGTGATGGCTCCAGAAGCTTGTGCTTCAGGTTGGCAAGTCTCATCTGTGACTCTGTACACATCTGTCCCTCCAGAATTTGATGAATCTGTTGGCCCTTAGACCTCAGTTCTCTAATGCGTCCAAGAAAAGCTGATCTTTTTCATTTTGCTCATTTTCTTCTTCTAGGGACCTGAGTGATGACTTATAAACTTTACATGTGTAGCTGATATGAAAAGTCCTAGTAGTTTGTTTGATGTATCTTCCAAAATAAATGTACTTCCCTCAGATTTAACAATGTTAAAATATAGTTTCCCTCTAACATACTTAGGAATTACACCTCTAAAAGAGTGTGCATTTATCATGGTATCCATCCAGAAGATCTAGATTTAAATTTAGTAACATTTTAATAAAAAGGACCTATGCTGATCTTCACTATGCCAGTAGCATTTGTTGAATGGCACCACCTAACACCATACTCATAAGATATTCCTGATTTTTCTGCCCTCAAATATTATGACTGTCCTTTCAAATCATTATCTTGAACTATCCTTTTAGTAACTTCCTCATATTACATAATACATGGGAGGGAGGTCTGTACATAATGTAGCCAGCCTGTTCTAGAACTTACATGAGTTAAAAGGCGGTCCAAATTAATAGTTTAAATAGATGAGACTACATAAGGTGAAATATAACAAACCTCTGATGAGGAGAAAAGGCAGTACGTTTGGCATGTGTTATAATAGTATGAGGCAGGGACTCCTTAATTAATGACATAACAATGTGTTGAACTATTTGACAGCTCGTAGTGCCATTTATAGGTATAGAGATGGTGAAGACAGTCTTGAGAGACAAGGAAAAGATGTTCAAAACAAAACAGTGTTACAAGCCGACATTCTAAGTGCAAGGTTGCTAGGCGGTGGGGTACACATGTGTGCTAAGTCAGCTGCTTTAACTTCCACAAATTGCTAGAGCAGGAAATTTAAATCATTTAATGGTATTTCTGGAAAGTTGAAAATTCCCACCTGTGGAGTTTTAAAGAGACTGGCAAAGAGTGAAGCCTTTTATTATTTGTACAGTTCAGAGAAAACTGGTTTTACACAAGAGGGCAGCATGAACAGATGAGCCCTAACAATGCTGTCTCATCTCCAAGTGCAGGATGGAAGGTGGAAATAGGAAGTGCTGTCGTCAAAATCCAGGGGAAATCTGGGAGCAATGCAGACCAGAGATGTTCTCAAAGGTCTTGAAGTCAGAGGTTGTAGACGTGAAGGAGAAAGCACACATCACCATCATCAGAACAAATCTGAAAAGGAATTCTGGCAATTTGGACACTAAAAAACCTCAGGCCATACAGGATCTCCTAGTGAATGGCATTAAGACTCATAAGGGAGCTGTGCATTGAATCAATTCTTGCACAAGAAGAATGTAGAAAGAGCAGAGAAACCCACCAATACCTTGGGAGTTCAAAGAAGTTTCCTCTACTCTGTCTACAGGTCCAGTTTGCAGAGGGTTGTTCCAAAAGTCAGATAATATCTTTTCCTGGCATATTTGTATACCTTTGTGTTTATTAAATAGTTTCTTGCGCAGTAATTTACCTCCAGGAAATCATTTTATTTACCCTTGACCAAGAATTGAGCCTAAAGAAAACTCACCCTTGGGGAGAGACAGCGATAGTTGTTTGATGAAAAATTTCCCAGTCAGATGAATATAATTCCCCAAAGTACCCACACAGTGGCCTCTGCTTTGATGATGCATCATAGTTTGGAATCTTTTTTTGAAAGGGGAGTAATTTAATTAATTAATTTTATATTGAGATATAGTTGACTTAGAATGTTGTTTCTGGTGTACAGCAAAGTGATTCAGTTATACATATGTATCTCTATATACATATTCTTTTTCAGATTGTTTTCCCTTATAGGTTATTACAAGATACTGAGTATAGTTCCCTGTGCTGTACAGTAGGACCTTGTTGTATGTCTATTTTGTATGTAGTAGTGTGTATCTGTTAATCCCAAACTCCTAATTTATCCCTCTCCCACCCCTTTTCCCTCTGGTAACTGTAATTTTGTTTTTTATGTCTGTGAGTCTCTTTCTGTTTTAAAAATAAATTCATTTGTATTGTTTTTTAGATTCCACATATAAGTAATATCATATATGTCTCTGTCTGACTTACTTCACTTAGTATGATAATCTCTAGGTCCATCCATGTTGCTGCAAATGGCATTATTTCATTCTTTTTCATGGCTGAGTAATATTCCATTACACACACACACACACACACACACACACACACACCCCACATCTTCTTTGTCCATTCAGATGTCAGTGAACATTTAGGTTGCTTCCATGTCTTGGCTTGAATTCTGACCTTTCTGAAAGTTTTAGCTGAATAAGTTTAGCCTTATTTTCCACTCTATAACTGGAGTCTCACTTTTACTCCGTAAAAAAACGACAATGATTATTTAATCTGATTGCCTTCTTTTTATCTATTTCTCTTTGCTTTCTAGTTTAGATGACTTTAATGTACTGTGCTATATTTTACCCCTGTGATCTTGTGTTGTTAAATACATGAAATAAAAAATAAAGTCCAGAGCATCCCATCCCCCCTCACCTCCATCATTTGTGCAAAACCAATGTGGAGATGCACTCTCATTGTTCCCAGATACAGACTCCATCTACCGTTCTCTTTTTGGGTCCTGTTGAGCAGGTTTCTTCCTGGTACCATGCCTTACAGGCACCCTCACCTAGAATAAACGTGTTACCTTGAGACTTATTTAATAAGGCTTGATTATATCCTAGAGATCTTACTGGTCTTCTTTTTTCAAACTTGAATGGATTCATGAAAACCCCTACTGTAAATCTCTCAGTTGTGAGTTTTTCCCCCAAGTTCTTTTTTTTCTCCTTCTGATATATCACATTCAGGTTCTTCTTTGGTGTAGTAATCACTTGACTATGTCTCTTTTATATCAGGAAGCTTTATTGAGAAATAAATCACATGTCATAGAATGCAGATTTTCACTGTAAAAATCAATCAGTATTACCATGTGTGTTCAATGTAGCACACAACCCTTCAGATATATAATACACCATCACCCAAAAAGTTCCCTCACTCCCTTCCTGAGAAGGAATCATTGATCAAATTCCTATAGTTTTGCCTACTCTACATCTTCATAAAACTGGAATGCACAGTATCTACTCCTTTGTCTCATTCTTCATAATTTTAGAATTTTTATATTGCTGTTTATCAGTAGTTCTTTTCCTTTTTATTATTGAGTCTCACTGTGTGGTTTTTTTTGTTGTTGTTTACTCACCTGTACATAGTTACCTGGCATATTTCTAGTTTGCAGCTATTATGAATAAATCTGCTATCAATATTCTTGTGTAATGCTTCTTAAAGACATGCATTTTTCTCTTTCCGGGTTATATACGTGTCCAGGGAAATCGCTGGTTTATTGAAGTTGTGTATATTTAACTTTTAAGACACAGGCTGACAGTTTTCCAAAGTGTTTGTACCATTTTAAGCACATCTTCACCAACGTTTGGTGTGGCAGTTTCCTTCAGATTTTAGCTATTTTACTGTGCACTAATGATGTCTAATTTTGGTTTTATATTGTATTTCCCTAATCCTAATGATGCTGAGGGCATTTTAACGTGCTTATCATTCACTTGTTTAGCTCTTTCTGAGAAGAATATTTAATTTGGCAGCAGCATAATTTAATCATTTTCCTTTTATGGTTAGTGCTTACATTTTAAATCATTTTGAATTGATTTGTATGCATCATTGGAGGTGGAGGGTTGAAATTCATTTTTATCCATATGGGAATCGAAGTATTTCACCAACACTCATTGAAAATATTTTCTTTTCCCACTGAATTTCTTCATCACTTTTGTTTACATATATGCTACATATATGCAAGTCAATTTCTAGACTGTTTTCTCCCTTTAATTTGTCTCTCTTCTTTGGCTACTATCACATTTTCCCTTATTTTCCTTTTTTTCCCCCCATTTTTTTTTTACTGTGGTAAAATACATATAACATAGAAGGTACCGTATATTCATAATGTTGACAACCATCACCAAGCATCCATCTCTTGAACGCTTTTCCTGCTGTAAAACTGCCCATCTCCTCTTCCTCCAATCCCTGACAACCAACATTTCACTTTCTGAGTTTATGATTTTGACACTTTAAATACCTCATATGGTGGAATCACACTCTGATATCAGTAGATACAGGAAAAATCTTGATATAGTACAAATCTTCCACTTTTTCTTCTTTTATTACAGGCATTATAATACAGAAGTTATATCATTATATATAATATATGTAACTAATAGTAATAGATAAATAATATGTAATCATGATATAATTAATACTAATTTAATATTTGTAATTGGTATCAATATGATTAATTGTGATATATATAAACTATATAATTTCTGGAACATAATGCCTGGAATAGACAAAAGAGAAGAAAAAAATATATTCGTATTTTTAAGGTACAGGTATCACATCTTTGTCATCCTCATCCTGAAGTAATTTGTCTTTCAATACTATTGTGAATGATATTTTATTTCAGTCAGCTGATCAGATCTCCAGTCTGTTTCTTCAGTCCAGGGAAACTCATGAAATCTCTGCTCAGCAATTTTAGCTTTCCAGGGATTTTTCTGTTAGGATCCTTTGAGTCTCACACTGAATTGATGCAATTAGCAGTCAGGCCAGGATTTTAAGGGAATTTTTCCTGACTTTTGAGCTCAGCCTTCTGTGTCCCCCTTCTTTGCAGATGGGCACCCTTGATTTACAGGGTCACAACTCTGCTGAAGGTCAGCGTTTGATTTCCCAAAGGTTACTTGTGCAGTCACACAGGGAGTGCCTTCAGGTGATGGTCAGATATATATATGCCCATCTCATCCACTTTTCCCTCTCTTTACATAAGGATGTTGACACGTCACATTCTTCTGTTTGGTTCCCCACCTTCAGAAATATGTATTTTTTAAAAACTTTGATTAATTGTTATTGGCAGAATGATGAGTCCAATGCAAGCCATTTTCCTATCACCATAAACAGAATTTCTTGCCAATATACTTAGTTTTATACATTTTACGCTTAAAGTCATTATATTGAATTTGGAGGAAGGACGAGAACTAGATCAGAAAATATAAAATTAATCATCCTCACTGAAAAGTTACCTTTAAATTAATTTGGAAAACATGAAATATTATCTAATTGAACTCTGGCCATAGCCACCACATTGGATGTCTAAGTTCACAGCATTTGAAATATTTAATAGATTATAAATGCATTTTGACTGCCTCATCTTAATTTTTTTTTTTTTTAATTTTTAAAGGAATTCCTCTATTTTTATTTATTTATTTTTGGCTGTGTTGGGTCTTCGTTTCTGTGCAAGGGCTTTCTCTAGTTGCGGCAAGCGGGGGCCACTCTTCATCGCCGTGCGCAGGCCTCTCACTATCGCGGCCTCTCCCGTTGCGGAGCACAGGCTCCGGACGCGCAGGCTCAGCGGCCATGGCTTACGGGCCCAGCCGCTCCGCGGCATGTGGGATCTTCCCGGACCAGGGCTCGAATCCGTGTCCCCTGCATCGGCAGGCGGACTCCCAGCCGCTGCGCCACCAGGGAAGCCCCTTAATTCTTAATATTAGGTTAAGTAAAAATCTGACACAAATACACTTTTATGTAAGCAGCACAGAATGAAGTGACAGAGAGTTTCTGTATCTCCCAATATTTCCCTGTTTCTCATTGCAGTCACCACTCCCACCCGCCCAGCAGCAGGCAAACAAACCCGGATCTAATTTTATCACTCTCGGTCAGATTTATGTTTCTCTCATTTCATATGAATGGATCGTATGTTTCTGGCTTACTTCGTGCAGCATACTGTTTTCGAGATTTTTGAATGTAATCCTGTGGTTCAGGAGTTGTCCTATTATGTTTTGACACATAAATGACTATTTTTAGAGGAGTTCTAGGTTTACAGTAGAGTCAAGCAGCACGTAGAGTCCCTGTACACCCCTCTCCTCCTGACAGTTTATCAGCATCTTGCATTAGTGGTATGTGTTTGATACAATTGATGAACCCACGTTGATCCACCCTTGAAAATCCTCAGTTTACATTAGGATTCGCACTTTGTGTTGTACAGTATTTGGGGTGTTGAAAAATGCTTAACATCATTTAGCCAACGTTAAAGCACCAAAGAGAATAGCTTTACTGTCCCTAAAAATTCCCTGTGCTCCACCTTCCTCCCTCCACCTAAGCCCCTGGAAACCCCTGGGTTTTTTTGGGGTTTTTAACTCTCTCTGCTTTTTCCAGAATGTCAGAGTTAGAATCATACAGTGTGTAGCCTTTTCAGATGGGCATCTTTCACTTGGTGATATGCATTTAAGTTTCCTCCATATCTTTTTATGACTTGATAGCTCATTTCTTTTTAACACTGAATAATATTCCATTGTCTGGGTGGACCACAGTTTACTAATCAATTCATCTACTGAAGGACACCTTGTTGGCTTCCAAGTTTTTGCAATTATGAATAAAGATGCTATAATCATTCATGTGTGGGTTATTGTGTGGACATACGTTTTCAGTTTATTTAGGTAAATACCAAGGATAATGGATTTTTGGACGGCATGGTAATTGTATGTTTATTATTGTAAGAAACTGTCAAACTGTCTTGCAAAGTGGCTGCACCATTCTGCGTTCCTATCAGTGAGTTCCTGTTGCTTCACATCCTTACCAGCGTTGGTGTTGTCAGTGTCTGTATTTTAGCCATTCTAATAGGTGTGCAGTGGTCTCTCCTTGTTTTAATTTGCAGTTCCCTAATGACCTATGATGTTGAAGATCCTTTTGTAGCTATTGAGCCTGAGTATATCTTCTTTGGATATTTTCAATTGGGTTTTTGGTTTTATATTGTTGGGCTTCAATTGTTTGATGTATATTTTAGATTGGATTCCTTTATTAGATAAGCACTTTGAAAATAATTTTCTCTAGTTTGTGTCTTATTTTACCATTGTCTTAACAGTGCCTCTTGCAGAGCAGAAGTTAATTTTTAATGAAGTTCAGTGTATCTTTTTTCTTTCATAAATTGGGCTTTTGGTGTAATATCTGAAAATTTACCAGAAACCTCAGATCATCTAGATTTTCTCCTGAATTTGATAATTCACTTCATTCATTTTTTCATTAACTTTAGGAATAATTTCTATTTTTGGCATACACATATTACATATTTTACTAACTGTATCCTAAATATTTCATGTTCCCCACTGCTTTTAAGCATTTCATTTTGTTTTAAAATTCAATTCCAGGGCTTCCCTGGTGGCGCGGTGGTTGAGAGTCCGCCTGCCGATGCAGGGGGCACGGGTTCGTGCCCCGGTCCGGGAGGATCCCACATGCCGCGGAGCGGCTGGGCCCGTGAGCCATGGCCACTGAGCCTGCGCATCCGGAGCCTGTGCTCCGCAACAGGAGAGGTCACAGCAGTGAGAGGCCCGCGTACCGCAAAAAAAAAAAAAAATTCAATTCCAAATGTTTTATAACGTATGTAAAAATTAGTTTTGTTTCTTTAACTTGTTCCCTGGAACCTTACTAAACTTACTTGTCTTGTTCCTGCTGTTTATTTTGTAGGTAATTTGGTATATTCTTTATAGAGTATCATGTTGTGTGTGACCACAGAAAGTTTTGTCTTTCTTTTGAACCTGCGTTTCTTTTTTTTTACCCCCTTTTTTCTCCATTTTGGTACTGCTAGCAGGTCCAGTAAAATGTTAACTAGAGGTTAAAGTTACAGATATCTTTTATTTTATTCTTTATTTTTTATGTTGGGGGTAGGAGTTTATTAATTAATTTATTTATTTTGGCTGTGTTGGGTCTTCGTTTCTGTGCGAGGGCTTTCTCTAGTTGTGGCAAGCGGGGGCCACTCACTATCGCGGCCTCTCTTGTTGCGGAGCACAGGCTCCAGACGTGCAGGCTCAGTAGTTGTGGCTCACGGGCCTAGTTGCTTTGCGGCATGTGGGATCCTCCCAGACCAGGGCTCGAACCCATGTCCCCTGCATTAGCAGGCAGATTCTCAACCACTGCGCCACCAGGGAAGCCCTTTTATTTTGTTCTTGATCAATGGACTTAATCTTTCACCATTAAGTTTAAATGTTACATGTATGTTTTTATTTTATGCCTTCATAAAGTTCATGACATTTTTTAAAATTCCTAGTTTCCTGATAATTTTTATAATTAATATATTAAATTCTGTTGAGTGTTTTTTCTTTATCTATTGAGATGATTATAGAAAATTGTATGAGATTGTGAGGGCTGCCATAACAAAGTACCACAGACTGGGCAACTTAAACAACAGACATGTATTTTCTCACATTCCTGGAGGCTGTAGGTCCAAGATCCAGGTGTTGGCAGGGCTGGTTTCTTCCAAGCCTCTCTCCTTGACTTAACCTTCTCTCTGTGTCCTCACATGGCCTTTTCTCTGTCCTCATGAATCCCTGGTGTCTCTTTGTGTATCCAAATTTTCTCTTCTTATGAAGACACCACTCAGATTGGAGTAGGACCCCTCTGATGGCCTCATTGTACCTAATTACCTCTTTAAAGGCCCCATCTCCAAATATGGTCACATTCTGATGTACTGGTGAAATTGGGGGGGGGACATATTTCAACACATAACACTAATTTCCTCCTGCATATAGGTCTGTATAATATATACTTATATTCTTATGTTTACCTATGTAGAAACCTTTACGAGTAGTCTGTGTGTCTTTAATTCTTAATGAGCATTCAAGTTACCATCTGCTATTCTTCTCAGCTACAAACTTCTTTTAGTCTATCTTCTGAGGCAAGTATGCTAGTAATCAGTTCTCTAAGTCTTTACCTGTGAAGGCATTTATTTGGCCTCCTTGTTGGAAGAATAGTTTTGTTGGATATAGGGTTTTTGTTGGGTCTTTTTTCTCTCTTCCAGCACTTTGAATATGTCATCCCACTGTTTTCTAAACCCCATCACATCTGATCAAAAGTAAGCTGTTAATCATTTTGAGGTTCCTTTACTTGGTGGATCATTTTTCTCTTGCCAGTTTTAAAGATTGTCCCTTTATCTTTGGCTTTTGATAATCTTCCTATGATGTATCTAGATGTGAATCTCTTTATATTTGTTCTACTTGGACTTTCTTGAGCTTTTTGGATGTATAAGTTAGTTTTTTGTTGTTTGTTTTCCCATTGAATTTGGGACGTGTTCAGCCAATACAATTTCAAATTAAATTTGTGCTTTTTTTCTCTCTCTTTGCCTTCTACAACTCCCATTATATGTCTTAGTAATAGTGGAATTCTGTAGGTCTCTGAGACTCTGTTAATTTTCCTTATTCTTTATTCTTACTGTTCCTCAGCAAGAATAATAACTACTGACCTAGCTTCAGATTCACTGATTTATTCTTCCTTCAGGTCAAATCTATAGCCTAGTCATGCTAGTAAATTTTTCTTTTATTTTATAACTTTTAATTCCAGAGTTTCAATTTCTTTCTTTTTTTAAAGGAAGTTTTCTCTATTTATCAATAGCCTTTTTTTGTGGTGTTTTATTGTCATTATACTCTAATTAAAATTTTTTTTTCTTATTTGAACATATGTATAATAGCTGATTTTAAGTATTTTTTCACTAAGGCCAATATCTGGCCCTTTCCATTATTTTCTTTATATTTATAGGCTATCCTTCCCTCTTTGCTTTTCTATCTAATAGATTTTTTGGTTGAAAAATTGGATGTTGTAGATCATTATAGTGTAAGAGATTTGAATTTTGATTACTCCCTGCAGTTGTTGTTTCTGTTTTTTGCTTTATTATTATTATTATTTTGAATGAGGGGCTCAGAAAACTGTTTTTCATTTAGTGATTTACTGTAATAAATTTACAGAGTCTCTGTTCCCTGCAGGTGCAGCCACTAAAGCCTCTTCTCAGTTTTTGGTTTTTATTTTTTAATTCTTGTTTTCATTTTTAAGGCTGGTTTCCTAAGGGTCAGCCCTGAGTCAGCATAGCTTAGTAGTCAACCACAAATTGTTCAGTTTTCTTTAAACAACTCGAGTCAACAAGGCACAAACATCTTGCCCTAGGAGATCTGCGTGTGGGTTGCAATATGCATTCAAAGTGCATGCAGTTTACAATCAGCCCTGAGCAAATGGGTAACCAATGCCCTCTTCTGTCTTTCCTGGCCCTACTGCAGCCCTGCATATGCACAGCCTTCCAGATCCCCAGGAATACACCAGAGGTTTCCAGAGTTGTCTAGGACTATTTCATCTTTCCCATTTCCCTTAAATTTTTGACTAATCTCTTGCCTGGTCCAGCAGTATGATCATTTTGGGTTGCCATGATTCTCTTTTTTCCCCCATCATTTGCCATCAATCAATTACTATTGATTTTGAAAACATCCCTGATATGGGACTTTTATGCACAGCTGCAAATAAGTCAGCCCACTCCATCAGCGGCAAGGCTGCTGGTCTTCAGGGATGGGGCAGGACGGTAAGCAGCCCCAAGTCAGACAGCGCAGACGCTGTGCTTTTTTTTTAGCAACATTCAGTATTTTTTCTTGAGTAAATATTTTTCATATTTGTTGTTCTCCTTTAATTAATTTCCAGAACTCTAAAATAGTTGTCTTTGATAATTTCATAGTTTTGTGAGTTTCATAGTTTTTTTGTTGGAGGAGAGAATTTTCTGAGTTCTTCATTCCATCCTTCCAGAAGTCCTATACCAAACTTTGAGTTTTTGGCAACTGAAGCTGCTCACTTAGCCCATCCCATTGGTGGATTTTCGTTAAGAAAATGATGATCTCCTACATGCTAAGCATTTTGTTCATTTCTAGTGAATAATTGGGAATTCTGTCTACCTAAAAATAGACCCTGACCTTATGTGGGTATCCTGGTGCTATGGTCCTCTAATCATACTGGGTTCTGTGTAGTATTAGGGCTTCATGAATTACAGGTGCAAGTATTTGTCTTGCATCTTAATCAGATTCTCTTCCTATGGCTTAGCATCTTATCAGATTTCTGAGACACAAGGATAAAAAGTAAAAGAATGATATGCAGAGCAATATGCAAATTCTAAAATAAATTATGAAGAATGAGAAAAAGGAATAGATACTGTGGACTCCAGTTTTATGAAGATGGAGATTAGGCAGGACTATAGAAATCTGATCAATGATTTCCTGGGGAGGGGAATGAGGGACCTTTCTGGGTGATGGTGTATTCTATATCTTGATGGGTTATGGGCTACATTGTATACACATGGTAATACTGATTGATTTTTACAGTGAAAATCTGTAGTCTATGACATGTAAATTATTTCTCAATAAAGCACTCTGAAAGAATATATTCAGGTGATTACTACATCAAAGAAGAACCTGAATGTAATACATCAGAAGTAGAAAAAAAAATTGGAGAGAAAATTGATGACTGAGAGACTTAGAATAGGTGTTTTGATGAACCCATTCACGTTTGAAAGGAGAAGACCAGGTAGATCTCTAGAACATAATCAAGCCTTACTAAATGAGTTTCAAGGTAACACATTTATTCTAGGTGAGGGTGTCTGTCAGGTATAGGACCAGGAAGAAACATAATCATGGGACCGAAAAAGAGCAATGGTAGATAGAGTCTGCAGGATGGAACAATGAGAGTATATCTCCACCATGGCCTTGCAGAAATGACAGAGGTGAGGGGTATGAGATGCTCTGGATTTTGCTTATTTTTTATTTCATGTGTTTGACACCAGGAGATCACAGGGATAAAATATAGCACAGTACGTTAAAGTTATCTAAGCTCGAAAGCAAAGATAAATAGGTAAAAAGAAGGCAATCAGATTAAATAATCATTGTTGGTCCTTCATGGAGTAAAGAAAGTAAGACTCCAGTTTTAGCTAGTGAAAATACAGCTAAACCCATTCAGCTAAAACTTTCAGAAAGGTCAGAATTCAAACCAAGACAGGGAAGCAACCTAAATGTCCACTGACAGATGAATAGATAAAACAGATGTGGTATATATATACAATGGAATATTACTCAGCCATAAAAAGGATGAAATATTGCCATTTGCAGCAACATGAATAGACCTAGAGTTTATCATCTTAAGTGAAGTCAGAAAGAGAAAGACAAATATATCATTTATATGTGGAATCTAAAGAATAATACAAATGAACTTATTTATAAAAGAGAAAGAGACACACAGACATAGCAAACAAATTTATAGTTACCAGAAGGGAAAGGGGGTGGGGGAGGGATAAATTAGGAGTTTGGGATTAACAGGTACAAACCACTATATATAAAATAGACAAACAACAAGGACCTACTGTATAGCACAGGGAACTCTACCCAGTATCTTGTAATAACCTATAAGGGAAAAGAATCTGAAAAAGAATATATATGTGTGTGTGTGTGTGTGTGTGTGTATACATATATATGTATATATATATATGTGTATATATATATATATATAAAACTGAATCACTTTGACCAGAAACAACATTGTAAATCAACTGTACTTCAATACAAAATAAGTAAATGGATGAATGAATGAATTAATAAATAAAATTACTCCAAAAAAAAAGAAAAACAGATTCCAAACTATGATGTATCCTCAAGGCAGAGACCATTGTGTGGGTACTTTGGGGAATTATACTCATCTGACTGGGAAATTTTTCATCATTGTCTCTTCCTGAGGGTAAATTTTCTTTAGGATTGATTATTGGCCAAGGGTAAATGAAATGATTTCCTGGAGGTAAATTACTGGACAAGAAATAAACACAAAGGTATACAAATATGCCAGGAAAAGATATTATCTGGTTGTCGGACCTACTTTTTGCAAAACTGGACCTGTAGACAGAGTAAACTTCTTTGAACTTCCGAAACAGACGGGTGGATTTCTCTGCTCTTTCCACATTCTTTTTGTGCAAGAATTGATTCAATGCATAGCACCCTTATGAGTCTTAATGCCATTCACTAGGAGATCCAGTATGGCCTGAGGTTTTTTAGTGTCCAAATTGCAGGAATTACTTTTCAGGTTTGTTCTGATGATGGGGCTGTGTGCTTTCTTCTTCACGTCTACAACCTCTGAATTCAAGACCTTTGAGAACGTCTGTGGTCTGCATTGCTCCCATAGACTTCCCCTGGGAAGATGAGACAGCATTGTTAGAGCTCATCTGTTCATGCTGCCCTCTTGTGTAAAACCAGTTTTCTCTGAACTGTACAAATAATAAAAGGCTTCACTCTTTGCCAGTCTCTTTAAAACTCCACAGGTGGGAATTTTCAACTTTCCAGAAATACCATTAAATGATTTAAATTTCCTGCTCTAGCAATTTGTGGAAGTTAAAGCAGCTGACTTAGCACACATGTGTACCCCACCGCCTAGCAACCTTGCACTTAGAATGTCGGCTTGTAAGACTGTTTTGTTTTGAACATCTTTTCCTTGTCTCTCAAGACTGTCTTCATCATCTCTATACCTATAAATGGCACTACGACCTGTCAAATAGTTCAACACATTGTTATGTCATTAATTAAGGAGTCCCTGCCTCATACTATTATAACACATGCCAAACGTACTGCCTTTTCTCCTCATCAGAGGTTTGTTATATTTCACCTTATGTAGTCTCATCTATTTAAACTATTAATTTGGACCGCCTTTTAACTCATGTAAGTTCTAGAACAGGCTGGCTACATTATGTACAGACCTCCCTCCCATGTATTATGTAATATGAGGAAGTTACTAAAAGGATAGTTCAAGATAATGATTTGAAAGGACAGTCATAATATTTGAGGGCAGAAAAATCAGGAATATCGTATGAGTATGGTGTTAGGTGGTGCCATTCAACAAATGCTACTGGCATAGTGAAGATCAGCATAGGTCCTTTTTATTAAAATGTTACTAAATTTAAATCTAGATCTTCTGGATGGATAGCATGATAAATGCACACTGTTTTAGAGGTGTAATTCCCAAGCATGTTAGAGGGAAGCTATATTTTAACATTGTTAAATCTGAGGGAAGTACATTTATTTTTGGAAGATACATATCAAATTTCTAGGACTTTTCATATTAGTTACACTTATAAAGTTTATAAGTCATCACTCAGGTCCCTAGAAGAAGAAAATGAGCAAAATGAAAAAGATCAGCTTTTCTTGGACGCATTAGAGAACTGAGGTCTAAGGGCCAACAGATTCATCAAATTCTGGAGGGACAGATGTGTACAGAGTCACAGATGAGACTTGCCAACCTGAAGCACAAGCTTCTGGAGCCATCACAGGGTAGCTCAGATTAAATGGTAATTTTGTCAAATTCTTGGAGGTGGAGTGTAGTCTTTGAGAAGGAAAACATCCTGGTAAAGTCAGGTGTCCACACATCTCATAGGTTGTCTCCAGGAACCTGGAGTATTGAACCTGGAGTATTTTATTGAGGTAGAGTTGATTTACAAAGTTGTGTTAATTTCTGTTGTACAGCAATGTGATTCAGATATATATTCTTTTCCATTATGGTTTATCACAGGATATTGAATATAGTTCCCCATGCTATATAGTAGAACCTTGTTGTTTATCCACCCTATATACAACAGTTTGCATCTGCTAACTCCAACCTCCCACTCCATCCTTCCCCACTGACCTCCCACTTGGCAACCACAAGTCTCTTCTCTATGTCTGTGAGTCTGTTTCTGTTTCATAGATGGGTTCATTTGTGTCATATTTTAGATTCCACATATAAGTGATATCATATGGTATTTGTCTTTCTCTGTCTGACTTCAGTTAGTATGAGAATCTCCAGGTCCATCTGTGTTGCTGCAAATGGCATTATTTCATTCTTTTTTTTATGGCTGACTAGAATTCCATTGTATACCTGTACTACATCTTCTTTATCCATTCATCTCTCAGTGTACATTTATGTTGTTTCCATGTCTTGACTATCGTGAGTAGTGCTGCTGTGAACAATAGAGTCCATGTAACTTTCTGAATTATAGGTTTGTCTGGATATATGCCCAGAACTGGGATTGTTGGGTCATATGGCAACTCTAGTTTTAGTTTTATGAGGAAACTCTATACTGTTTTCCATAGTTGTTGCACAAACTTACATTCCCACCAACAGTGTTAGAGGGTTCCCTTTTTTCCACACCTTCTCCAGCATTTGTTATTTGTAGGCTTTTTAATGATGGCCTTTCTAACTGGTGTGCAGTGGTACCTCATTGTAGTTTTGAAATGTATTTCTCTAATAATTAGGAATGTTGAGCATCTTTTCATGTGCCTAGTGGCCATCTGTATATCTTCTTTGGAGAAATGTCTGTTTAGGTCATTTCTCGATTGGGTTGTTCATTTGTTGTTGTTGTTGTTGAGTTGTATGAGCCATTTGTATATTTTGGAAATTAAGCCCTTGTAGGTCGCATTGTTTGCAAATATTTTCTCCCATTCTGTAGATTGTCTTTTCATTTTGTTTTTGGTTCTCTTTGCTGTACGAAAGCTTATAAGTTTGATTAGGTCCCATTTGTTTATTTTTATTTTCATTTCTATTGCCTTGGGAGACTGATCTAAGAAAACATTGGTACAGTTTATATCAGAGAATGTTTTGCCTGTGATCTCTTCTAGGAGTTTTATGGTATCATGTCTTGTATTTAAGTCTTTAAGCCATTTTGAGTTTATTTTTATGTAAGGAGTGTTCTAACTTCATTGATTTACATGCAGCTGTCAGACTTTCCCAGCACCACTTGCTGAAGAGACTGTCTTTTTCCCATTGTATATTCTTGCCTCCTTTGTCGAAGATTAATTGACTGTAGGTGTATGGGTTTATTTGTGGACTCTCTATTCTGTTCCATTGGTCCATATGTCTGTTTTTGTACCAATACTACACTGTTTTGATTAGTGTATCTTTGTAGTATTGTCTGAAGTCTGGGAGGGTTATGCTTTCTGCTTTGTTCTTTTTCTTCAGGATTTCTTTGGCAATTCTGGGTCTTTTATGGTTCCATGTAAGTTTTAGGATTATTTGTTCTAGTTCTGTGAAAAATGTCTTGGATGATTGACAGGGATCACATTAAACTGTAGATTGCTTTAGGTAGTATGGCCATTTTAACAGTATTAGTTCTTCCAATCCAAGAGCATG
This sequence comes from Neophocaena asiaeorientalis asiaeorientalis, assembly GCF_003031525.2. Classification (NCBI taxonomy): domain Eukaryota; kingdom Metazoa; phylum Chordata; class Mammalia; order Artiodactyla; family Phocoenidae; genus Neophocaena; species Neophocaena asiaeorientalis. Next base: position 7,115,002 of record NW_020174057.1, on the reverse strand, counting down.
GGATATTTTTCCATTTCTTTGAATCACCTTCAATTTCCTTTATTAATGTTTTATAGTTCTCAGCATATAAGTCTTTCACCTCCTTGGTCAAGTTTATTTTTAAGCATTTTATCTTTGGGGGTGTGACTTTAAAGATATTGGTTTCTTTACATTCTTGTTCTAATATTTCATTATTAGTATAAAGAAATGCAACCAATTTCCGTATGTTAATCTTGTATCCTGCTACCTTGCTGAATCTGTTGATCAGTTCTAGCAGGTTTTGTGTAGAGTCATTAGGGTTTTCTATATATATTATCATGTCATCAGCATATAATGACAATTTTACCTCTTCCCTTCCAATTTGGATAACTTTTATTTCTTTTTCTTGTCTGATTGCTGTGGCCAGGACATCCAATACTCTTTTGAATAGATGTGGTGAGGGTAGGCATCCTTGTCTTGTTCCAGATTTTAGCAGGAAAGCTTTCAGTTTTTCACCACTGAGTATTATATTGGCTGTCAGTTTGTCATAAATAGCTTTTATTACGTTGAGATATGTTTCCTCTCTGCCAACTTTGGTAAGAGTTTTTATCATGGGGCTTCTCTGGTGGCGCAGTGGTTGGGAATCCGCCTGCTGGTGCAGGAGACACGGGTTCGTGCCCCAGTCCGGAAGGATCCCACATGCCGCAGAGCGGCTAGGCCTGTGAGCCATGGCCACTGAGCCTGCGCGTCCGGAGCCTGTGTTCTACAACGGGAGAGGCCACGACAGTGAGAGGCCCGTGTACGGCAAAAAAAAAAAAAAAAGTTTTTATCATGAATGGATATTGAATTTTATCAAATGCTTTTTCTGCATCTATTGAGATGATCATGTGGTTTTTGTCTTTTATTTGTGTGATGTGTCACATTGATTGATTTGCATACGTTGAACCATCCTTGTAAACTTGGGATGAATCCCACTTAGTTGTGATGTATGATTTTTTTAATATGTTGTTGGGTTCCATTTGCTAATATTTTGTTGAGAATTTTTGCATCTATATTCATCAAAGATATTGGCCTGTAACTTTCTTTTTTGGTGGTGTCTTTGGTTTTGCTATCAGGGTGGTTTCATAGAATGTCTTTGTGAGTGTTCCCTTCTCAGCATTTTTTGGAAATGTCTGAGAAGGATTGGTATAAGTTCTCCTTCGTATGTTTGGTGGAATAAGTCCATCTGGCCCTGGGCTTCTGTTTGTAGGGAGTTTTTAAATTACAGATTCTATTTCACTTCTAGTGATCGGTCTGTTCAAATTATCTATTTCTTCTTTTTTTTTTTTTTTAAACAAATTAAATACAAATTTTTTTTGCGGTACGCGGGCCTCTCACTGTTGTGGCCTCTCCCATTGCGGAGCACAGGCTCCGGACACGCAGGCTCAGCGGCCATGGCTCATGGGCTCAGCTGCTTCGTGGCATGTGGGAGCTTCCCAGACCGGGGCACGAACCCATGTCCCCTGCATCGGCAGGCGGACTCTCAACCACTGCACCACCAGGGAAGCCCTATCTATTTCTTCTTGATTCAAGTTTGGTGTACTGTATGTTTCTAGAAACTTTTCCATTTCTTCTAGGTTGTTGAATTTGTTGGCATATAATTATTCATAATATTCTCTTATGCCTTTTTGTATTTCTGCTGTATCAGTTTTTATGTCTCCTTTTTCATTTCTTATTTTATTTATTTGGGTTCTCTCTATTTTTCTTCTTGGTGAGCCTGGCCAGAGGTTTGTTGATCTTGTTTATTCTTTCAAAGAACCAGCTCTTGGTTTTATTGATTTTTTTTTCTATTTTTTAAAATCTCTTTTATTTATTTTCTCACTGATCTTTATTATTTCCTTCCTTCTGCTGACTTTAGGTTTTGTTTGTTCTTGTTTTTCAAATTCTTTTAAGTGGTCGGTTAGGTTATTTATTTGATATTTTTCTTGTTTTTGAGGAAGGCTTATATTGCTATGAACTTCCCTCTGACTTTAGGTTTTGTTTGTTCTTTTTCAAATTCTTTTAAGTGGTAGGTTAGGTTGTTTATTTGAGATTTTTTTTTTTTTTCTGGCGGTACGCGGGCCTCTCACTGTTGTGGCCTCTCCCGTTGTGGAGCACAGGCTCCAGACGCGCAGGCTCAGCAGCCATGGCTCACGGGCCCAGCCGCTCCACGGCATGTGGGATATTCCCGGACCGGGGCACGAACCCATGTCCCCTGCATCGGCAGGCGGACTCTCAACCACTGCACCACCAGGGAAGCCCAGATTTTCTTGTTTTTTAAGGCAGGCCTTTATTGCTATGAACTTCCCTCTAAGAATTGCTTTTGCTTCATCCCATAGATTTTGTACGGTTGTATTTTCACTGTCATTCGTCTCAAGGTATATTTTAATTTCCTCTTTGATTTCATTGTTGACCCATTGGTTTTTTTAGTAGCATGTTAGTTAGTAGCATGAGTTAGTCTCCATGTAACCATTTTTTTCTTATTTATTTATTTAAAATCTTTATTAGAGTATAATTGCTTTACAATGGTGTGTTAGTTTCTGCTTTATAACGAAGTGAATCAGTTATTTTGTTTTTTTGTTATTGAGCTGCAAGAGCTGCTTATAAATTTTGGAGATTAATCCTTTGTCAGTTGCTTCATTTGCAAGTATTTTCTCCCATTCTGAGGGTTGTCCCCTGGTCCCGTCCATGGTTTCCTTTGCTGTGCAAAAGCTCCGAAGCTTCGTTAGGTCCCATCCTTTCACCTTTTACTTTCTGCAGGGTTTTTATCATAAATAGGTGTTGAATTTTGTCGAAAGCTTTCTCTGCATCTATTATTTCTTTTTTCTGTGGTTAATATCTAGTTTCATGATGTTGTGGTCAGAAAAGATGCTTGAGATAATTTCTGTACTCTTAAATTTGTTGAGGCTTGTTTTGTGCCCTAATATGTGGTCAGTCCCAGGGAATGTTCCATGTGCCCTTGAAAAGAATGTGTATTCTGTTTTTTTCGTATGTAATATCCTGAAAATATCAATTAAGTCTAACTGTTCTATTGTATTATTTAGGATCTCTGTTGCCTTATTGATTTTCTGTCTAGATCTGTCCATTGATGTGAGTGGGGTGTTAAAGTCTCCTACTTTATTGTATTCCTGTCAGTTTCTCCCTTTATATCTGTTAGTATTTGTTTTATGTATTTGGGTGCTCCTATGTTAAGTGCATATATGTTGACAAGTTTAAAATCTTCTTGTATTGATCTTTTTGTCATAACATAACGTCCTTCTTTATCTTTCTTTATGGCCTTTGTCTTTAAGTCTATTTTGTCTCATATGAGAATTGTGACCCCCCACTGTCTTGTCATTTACGTTTGCATGAAATATCTTTTTTCATCCCCTCACTTTCAATCTATGTGTGTCCTTTGCCCTAAAGTGGGTCTCTTGTAGGCTCTTGCTTTTTCATCCAGTCTGCCACTCTGTGTCTTTTGATTGGAGCATTTCATCTATTGACATTTAGTGTAATTATTGATAGATATGTATTTATTGCCATTTTAAACCATGTTTTCCTGTTGATTTTACATTTCTTCTTTGTCCCTTTCTTTATCTTTTTCCTTTTGTGGTTTGATGATTTTCTTTTGTATTAAACTTATGTTCTCTTATTTTTGGTTTTTATGAATCTACGTTTTTGATTTGTGTTTACCCTGTTTTTCAAGTATGTTACCCCCTTCCTTTATCTACTTGCCTTAGACTGGTAGTCATATAGACTCAAACACATTCTAGGAAAACAATCTACATTTACTTACTCTCCTCCCCCACATTTTATGATTTGATGTCCTCTTTTACACCTTCCTGTTCATCCTTTTGTTGGTGGTCATTGTGGTTATCATCACTTTCACAGAAATCTTTTTTTAAATCTGTGTAATGGCTTATTAAGTAATTTACTTTCCAATTGTGATTTTCCTATAGATTCTTCTTTTTTATTTAGGGAAGACCTTTCAATATTTCCTTTAGGATAGGTTTAGTATTGCTGTATTTTAGTTTTTTCTGTCTGAGAAATGCTTTATCTCTCCTTCTATTCTAAATGGTAATCTTGCTGGGTAGAATATCCTAGGTTGCAGAATTTTTTCTTTCAGGACTTGAATATATATTGCCACTCCCTTCTGGCCTGCAACGTTTCTGTAGAGAAATCAGCTGATGGCCTTATGGGGGTTCCCTTGTAATTAACTCTTTTTCTCTTGCTGCCTTTATAATCCTCTCTTTAACTTTTGCCATTTTTGTTATAATATGTATTGGTGTAGGTCTCTTGGGTTTATCTTGTTTGGGACCCTCTGTGCTTCCTGTATCTGTATATATTTCCTTCTTTAGGTTTGGGAAGTTTTCAGCTATAATGTCTTCAAATACATTTTTGACCCACTTTTCTATTTCTTCCCCTTCTGGAATTTCTAATATGCACAGATTGACATGCTTTATATTATCCCATAGGTCCCTTATATTGTTTTCATTTTTTTTTCATTTGGCTCTCTGTTTTCTGCCCTGATTTGGTGATTTCCATTATTCCATCTTGCAGGTCACTTACTCATTCTTCTGCATTATTCATTCTGCTATTCATTGCCTTTAGCTCAGATTCCATCTCTGCAAATGAGTTTTCTAATTTTTCTTGGTCCCTCTTTATAGTTTCTAGTTCCTTTTTACAGTACTCTGCATTTCTGTCGATAGCCTTTATAATTCCTTCAGTGTTTTCGTTATCTCCTTTTTGAACTTGGTGTCTATTAGACTGAAGAGGTCTGTTTCATTGTTTTTTCCTTTAGTGGAATTCTGCTTCTTCATTATACTTATATTTCTCTTATTCTGTGAGTTTAGGAGAAACAATTATCTCCTGCGGTCTTGGAGGACTATTTATATGTGGGGGCGTCCCTGTGTAGCTTGTGTGGGTTTAATACATTTGGTGTGAGGGTTTTTTTTAGTATGGATGCCTGTTGCCCACTAGCAATGGGCTTTCCCCAGAGTGTGCTGTTTGTTATTCCCTTAATAGCAGGTGTGCAGATGCATCAGCTGATGACCGGTACTGGGATTCTCAGTGGCTGTGGCAGCTCAGGTGCACCCCCAGAGCATGCAGTTGGAGCAGAGGCAGCTCACAACCACTCCTGGAGTCTGGGAGGGAGGCAGCAGTGGCTTGCGACCACCCCTGAGGCCCTTGCAGGTGGTGTCCTGCCCTCTGTGAGCATGCGCACAGGGGAAAAGGCTGCAGTGATGGGCCCTGACCCTCCCCTCGTGCAAATCCCAAACAATGGCATCTGGCCTCTAAGGTGGCCCAGGCTTCCTCTGCGTAAACCCTCAGTTGCTGTCATGCCAGATTCTAGCACACCCCGCCCCCGAGTCTGTTTCTGCACAGCCAACCCCAGTCTTCTCCCCAGGTCTGATCTCCAAAGCCAGAGTTCCAGCACCCAGCCCACACTGGTGATCATGTTTCTCAGGCTGGGGAATGCAGGGCGGCGGCCCTGACCATCTGTACAGTCCTTCCTTCACTCTGGCTGCCACAAACCAGCTGCTGCATTCTCCTCTGAGGCTCTGAAGCTCTCCTTCTGTCTTGGCTGATCTCCTTGCCAGTGAGGGGGCTTCCCAGGGTGCGGGAACCTTTCCTCTTTCACAGCTCCCTCCCAGTAGTGTAGTTCTCATCCCGATTCCTTTCTTACTATTTTTTTTCCTTTTTCTTTTGTCTTACCCAGTTACGTGGAGATTTTCTTGCCCTTTCAGCAGTCTGAGGTCTTCTGCCAGTGTTCGGTAGATATTCTGTGAGAAATATTCCACACGTAGATGTATTTTTGATGTATTTGCGGGAGAAGGTGAGCTTCACTTCCTACAACTCCTTTATCTTGATCACATTCCCTAGCTCATCGTAGTTTTATTTGCATTTCTCTAATAATTAGCAATGTTTAGCATCTTTTCGTGTGCTTTTTTTGTCATCTGTATGTCTTCTTTGGAGAAATATCTATTTAGAACTTCTGCCCATTTTTCAATTGGGTTGTTTGTTTTTTTGATATTGAGATTCATGGGCTGTTTGTGTATTTTGGAGATTAATCCCTTGTTGGTCGCAGCCTTTGCAAATATTTTCTCCCATTCTGTGGGTTGTCTTTTCATTTCATTTATGGTTTCCTTTGCTGTGCTAAAGCTTTTAAGTTTAATTAGGTCCTATTTGTTTATTTTTGTTTTTATTTTCATTACTCTACTCTAGGAGGTGGATCCAAAAAGATATTGCTGCGATTTGTGTCAAAGAGTGTTCTGCCAATGTTTTCCTCTTAAGAGTTTTATAGTATCTGGTCTTACATTTAGGTCTCTAATCCATTTTGAGTTTATTTTTGTGTATGGTGTTAGAGAATCTTCTAATTTCATTCTTTTACATGTAGCTGTTCAGTTTTTCCAGCACCAATTGTGGAAGAGACTGTCTTTTCTCCATTGTATATTCTTGCCTCCTTTGTTGTAGATTAATTGACCATAGGTGCATGGGTTTATGTCTGGGCTTTCTATTCTATTCTGTTGATCTATATTTCTGTTTTTGTGCCAGTACCATACTGTTTTGATGACTGTAGCTTTGTAGTATACTCTGAAGTTCAGGGAGCCTGATTCCTACAGCTCTGTTTTTCTTTCTTGAGATTGCTTTGGCTGTTTGGGATCTTTTGTGTTTCCATACAAATTTAAAAATTTTTTGTTCTAGTTCTATGAGAAATGCCATTGGTAGTTTCATAGGGATTGTATTGAATCTGTAGATTGCCTTAGGTAGTATAATCATTTTGACAATATTGCTTCTTCCAACCCAAGGACATGGTATATCTTTACATCTGTTTGTGTTATCTTCGATTTCTTTCATCAGTGTCTTATAGTTTTCAGAGTACAGGTCTTTTCCTTCCTTAGGTAGGTTTACTCCTAGGAATTTTATTCTTTTCAGTGTGATGGTAAATGGGATTGTTTCCTTAATTTCTCTTTCTGATCGTTTGTTGTTAGTGTATAGGAATGCAAGAGATTTCTGTGTATTAATTTTGTATCCTGCAACTTTACCAAATTTATTGATGAACTCTAGAAATTTTCAGGTAGCATCTTTAAGATTTTCTACGTGTAGTATCATGTCATCTGAAAACAGTAACAGTTTTACTTGTTCTTTTCCAATTTGGATTCCTTTTATTTCTTTTTCTTCTCTGATTGCTGTGGCTAGGTCTTCCGAGACTATGTTGAATAAAAGTGGCAAGAGTAGACATCCTTGTCTTGTTCCTAATCTTAGAGTAAATGCTTTCAGCTTTTCACCATTGAGGATGATGTTAGCTGTGGGTTTGTCATATATGGCCTTTATTATGTTGAGGTAGGTTCCCTCTATGCCCACTTTCTGGATTGTTTTTATCATAAATGGGTGTTGAATTTTGTCAAAAGCTTTTTTCTGCATCTATTGAGAGGATCATATGGTTATTATTCTTAAACTTGTTAATGTGGTGTATGATACTGATTGATTTGTGGATAATGAAAAATACTTCCATAGGATAAATCCCACTTGATCATGGTGTATGATCCTTTTAATGTATTGTTGAATTTGGTTTGCTAGTATTTTATTGAGGACTTTTGCACTTATGTTCTTCAGTGATAATTGGCCTGTAACTTTCTTTTTTTGTGATATCTCTGTCTGGTTGTGGTATCAGGGTGATGGTGGCCTCATAGAATGAGTTTGGGAGTGTTCCTACCTCTGCAATTTTTTGGAATAATTTCAGAAGGATAGGTGTTAACTCTTGTCTTAATGTTTGATAGAATTCACCAGTGAAGCCATCTGGTCCTGGACTTCTGTTTGTTGCAAGTTTTTTAATCATAGTTTCAACTTCAGTACTTGTGATCAGTCTGTTCATATTTTCTATTTATTCTTGGTTCAGTCTTGGAATATTGTAACTTTATAAGAATTTGTCCATTTCCTCTAGATTGTCCACTTTATTAGTATATAATTGTTTGTAGTAGTTTCTTATGCTCCTTTGTATTTCTGTTGTGTTAGTTCTAGCTTCTTTTTCATTTCTAATTTTATTGATTTGAGCCCTCTACTTTTCTTTCTTTATGAGTCTGCCTAAAGGTTTATCAATTTTGTTTATCTTTTCAAAGAACCAGCTTTTAGTTTCATTGATCTTTTCCGTTGTTTTCTTCATCTCTTTTGCGTTTATTTCTGCTCTGATCTTTATGATTTCCTTTTTTGTACTAACTTTGGGTTTTGTTTGTTGTTCTTTCTCTAGTTGCTTTAGGTGTAAGGTTAGGTTGTTAATTTGAGATTTTTCTTGTTTCCTGAGGTAAGATTGTATCTTGTAAACTTCCATCTTAGAACTGCTTTTGTTGCATCCAACAGGTTTTGCATCATCAAGTTTTCGTTTTCATTTGTTTCTAGGTAATTTTTTATTTCCTCTTTGATTTTTTCATTGATCCATTGGTTGTTAGGTAACATATTGTTTAGGCTCCAAGTGTTTGTTACTTACAGTTTTTTTCCTTGTAGTTAATTTCTAATCTTATAGTGTTGTGGTTGAAAAAGATGCTTGATAAGATTTCGATTTTCTTAACATATACTGATTTTTGCTTTGTGGCCCAGCATGTGATCTGTCCTGGAGAATGTTCCATATGCACTTGAGAAGAATGTCTATTCTAATGCTTTTGCATGGAATATACTATAGATATCAACTAAGTTCATCTGGTCTAATGTGTCATTTAAGACCTGTGTTTCCTTATTTTCTGTCTGGGTGATCTGTCCGTTGATGTAACTGGGGTGTTAAAGACCTCCCCCCCATTATTGTGTTCCTGTCAGTGTCTCCTTTCATGGCTGTTAGTGTTTGCCTTATATATTGAGATGCTCCTATGTTGGGTGCATATATATTTCAATTGTTATACCTTCTTCTTGGATTGATCCCTTGATCAACACGTAGTGTCCTTTGTCATGTGTAACAGTCTTTATTTCAAAGTCTGTTTCTTCTGAGATGAGTATTGCTACTCCACCTTTCTTTTGATTTCCATTTGCATGGAATACCTTTTTCCATTTCCTCACTTTCAGTCTGTATGTGTCCCTAGATCTGAAGTGGGTCTCTTGTAGACAGCATATATGGGTCTTGATTTTGTATCTGTTCAGCCAGTCTGTGTCTTTTGGTTTGAACCTTAAATTCGTTTATGTTTAAGGTAATTATCTATATGTATGTTCTTATTGCCATTTTGTTAATTGTTTTGGATTTGTTTTTCTAGGTCTTTTTTCTTTCCTTCCTCTTTTGTTCTCTCCTGTTGTGATTTGATGACTAACTTTAGTGTTGTGTTGGGATTGCTTTTTCTTTTGTTTGCGTGTGTATCTATTGTAGATTTTCAGTTTGCCGTTACCATGAGGTTTTGAGATATAGCCATATATATATATATATATATATATATGTATAATATATATATATATATATCTCACATACAAGATTGTTTCAAGTTGCTGGTCTCTTGATTTCTAATGCATTTCCAATATAGTCTACATTTGTACTCTCCTCGAGATTGCTGGTTTTGATATCATATTCGTATGTGGATGACTTCTTACCTTTATGTTTGCCTTTATCAGTGAGCTTTCCCATTCGTAATTTTCTCATTTCTAGTTGTGGCCTTTTCTGCCTAGAGAAGTTCCTTTAGCATGTGTCATAAAGCTGGTTTGGTGGTGCTGAATTCTCTTAGCTTTTACTTCTGTAAAGCTTTTGATTTCTCCCTCGAATCTGAACCAGAGCCTTGCTGGGTAGAGTATTCTTGGTTATAGGTTTTTCCCTTTCACCACTTTAAATATATCATGCCACTCCCTTCTGGCCTGCAGAGTTTCTGCTGAAAAATCAGCTGATAACCTTATGGGGATTCCCTTGTATGTTACATGTTGCTTTTCCCTTGTTGCTTTTAGTATTTTCTCCTTGCTTTAATTTTTGTCAGTTTGATTAATGTGTCTTGTTGTGTTCCTCCTTGGGTTTATCCTGTATGGGACACTCTGTGCTTCCTGGACTTGGGTGACTGTTTCCTTTCCCATGTTAGGTAAGTTTTTGGCTATTATCTCTTCAGATATTTTCTCAGGCCCTTTCTCTCTCTCTTCTCCTTCTGGAACCCCTATAATGTGAATGTTGGTGTGTTTAATGTTGTTCCAGAGGTCTCTGAGAGTGTCCTTATTTCTATTCATTCTTTTTTCTTTAATATGTTCCATGACAGTGATCTCCAGCAATATATTCCAGCTCACTTGTTCTTCTGCCTCATTTATTCTGCTAATTGATTCCTTCTAGAGTATTTTTCATTTCAGTTATTGTATTGTTCACCTCTGTTTGTTTGATTTTCAAATCTTCTAGCTCTTTTTAAAATATTTCTTGTATCTTCTCAGTCTGTGCCTCCATTCTTTTTGTGAGATCTTGGATCGTCTTTACTCTCATTACTCTTAATTCTTTTTCAGGCAGATTGTCTATCTCCACTTCACTTAGTCATTCTTCTGGGGTTTTATCTTGTTCCTTTGTCTGGAACATATCTCCCTGCCATTTTGTTTTATCTAACTTCCTGTGTTTGCAGTCTCCGTTTCTGAGGCTGCAGGTTTGTAGTTACTCTAGCTTCTGGTGTCCGTACCCTGGTGGGTGAGGTTGGTCCAGGGGTTTGTTCAGGCTTCCTGGTGGGAGGGACTGGTGCCTGCCCACTGATGGGTGGAGCTGGGTCTTTTCCCTCGGGGCAAGGCCATGTCAAGGGGTGTGTTTACAAGTGGCTGTGGGCCCAGGATGACTTTAGGCAGCCTGTCTGCTGAAGGGTGGTGGTGTGTTCCCACCCTGTTGGTTGGTTGGTTTGAGGCATCCCAGCACTGGAGCCTGCAGGTTGTTAGGTGGGGCCAGGTCTCAGTGCCAAAATGGCGACCTCCAGGAGAGCTCACGCTAATGAATATTCCCCGGGGCCTCCACCAGCATCGTCCTTGTCCGCACAGTGAGCCACAGTCAACCCCCACCTCCCCAGGAGTCCCTCCAAGATCCACAGGTAGGTCTGGCCCAGGCTGCTGTGGAGTCACTGCTTTGCCCTGCATCCCAGTGCATATGAAACCTTGTGTGGACCCTCCAGGAGTGGAGTCTTTGTTTCCCCCAACCCTGTGGAGCTCCTGCACTCTAGTCCTGCTGGCCTTCAAAGCCAAATGTTCTGGGGACTCCTCCTCCTGATGCTGTACCCTCAGACTGGGGAGCCTGACATGGGGCTCAGAATTCTCACTCCTGTGGGAAAACCTCTGATATAATTGTTTTCCAGTTTGTGGGTTATCCACTCGCTGGTTATTGGATTTGATTGTATTGTGAAAGTGCCCCTCCTACCATCTTGTTGTGATTTCTTGTCTTTGAATATAGAATATCTTTTTTGGTTGGTTCCATTCTTTTTTATTGATGGTTGTTCAGAAGTTAGTTGTGATATTGGTGTTTTCATGAGATGAGGTGAGCTCAAGTCCTTCTACTCCACCATTTTGTCTCAAACATGTTTTGTTTTGCTGTTAAAATAAGGAAACCAACTCCTTTGAGCCCAGAGCTCACTGTTTTTTGCTACATCCCTCTTGAATCCTGGATCCTTGTGCCACGGCTTTTTTTCCCCCCCTGAGCTTTCAGAATTATTTGAAGCATTTCTTGGGAGTAAACTTTCTGAATCTTGTATAGGTAGCATCCTTCCCAGTCTCTTCTGGGAATGCCTCTTGCATCTTATTGATTTGAGTAGATATTAAGAGATCTCATTAATGGCTGAATGATGAATCCTTTACATTAGAGAAACTTCTAAATTGGTAAATTTTTAGAGTTCTCATTATTAACAGCTGTTTCATTGGTAACTATAGAAAAAATTAGAAGGTGGAAAAAATATTTAGTGGTTAACCTAAGAACTCCCTTAATTTAAAACAAACAAACAGAAAAACGGTTTGGGAAGCCTTATTTGTGGTCTCCACTTCCCCTCAATGAGTCTCACAGATGCTAATAAAAACAGGATTATTAATAGGTTGATTAACAGAGAATAAGAAAAAACTGAAGGAAAGTCTAGAGACTTCCTCCCAACGAGGTGGAAATTTTAAAAGTACTTGTCCCAAATGGATAAAGAAGTCTTTAGATGGTTATTAAGCATTGGGATAAATTAAATGGACATCAGTGGTATTAAAACAAAGATTTGATACAACAATACCTAAGGTTGGATGACCCAAAGAGACCCTCTTTTTGGTTCCCAACGTTAAAGCACTCCAAACGAGTTTGCTCTTTTTCTCCCAGCTTATACATATACTTAAAAATGTTGGAAGAAAATTACTCTGAGATATTTGATGAACAATTACTTGCAGCAACAGTTAGGCCTAGTTAAAGTCAAGTTAAAAGACTGATGAAAGGGCCTGAGTCCCTTGGCTCAACCCCTCACTGGGGACCCCAGAGCCTTTTATACAAAAACAGATAAATGGTCAGGAATAAAAAGAAAGGAAAGCTTCTAGGACTCCTTGTAACAGCAAGGCTTTTTTATTGTGTCCTAATTGAAACTAAAAGCTAAACATGTAAGAGTTGATAGAATTGAGATGAAAGTTTATAAAAATTGGTATATTTAAATATGCTTTATTGAAGATGGTTACATCTCTTTTGCCTAATTATATTGTGGGATAAACAGTATATCTCACTGGGGAATGCTTCCCCTGCTTGGTATTATAAGACAGGGCATGTGAATCTGTCTCTCAGGAAACATTAATTAAACATACTAAGGAAACCAATGGGGTTACCTGAGACTGTACAATATAAAGTAAAATCTGCAAGGTAATATTCAGGGGCTAATAAAAGAAAAAAAACAACAACAGAAACTTTGCTCTGGGTCTAAGGCTGTGCACTCAGAAAGAGGGACTTAGTTGAATGCTTTGTGCAAGCTTTTGAAGGCTTGATAAATGAAACTAAAATTCTAGAACATAGAACTCTTGAATTTCAGTTTAGTTGGAAATCTTCTCACTTATATGAAAAAAGCAAGTGAAAGGAAATATAGTTGGGCAAATCAATCTTTTAATATCATTTAGGAGGCAGACCAGTTCTTTGGAGAATTAAAAGCAGCTATCTTTGTCTTGCAAATCTCTACAAATCAGAAATTTAGATATAACCCACAATGACCTGGGACTGAGCCTTATCAGTTCAATCAGAAAGAACCTGAAGCCAAGGAGAGAAAAAGGGAAAAAGTGGCCTTTTAAAACTCGAACAACTGGAAAGGCTCCCTCACCTAGAATCTAAATCATATCCTCCTTAAGTGTTTATCAAGGACAAATAAAAATCTTACGTCTTTTCCACAAAGAGTAAAGCCCTAGTCATCTGAGCAAATAAGTTTAACTTATTTAAACTATTATTTATAAACTAAGTTTATATTGTTCATAAACTTATTTTATATTGTAAGTTTATATCTAAGTTTATATTGTAACGCCTGATTCATAACTGTTAAAGTGAAGCTATGAGATTTCTAATTATGTCTTTTTATGTCTGTATATTATACATATAACATATCTCTACCTCCAGAAAATATCAAAATTAAATTTATAGAAGAGCTTTGTTTGACTTGAAAGTAAGCACTTAACAAATAAAATATTTCTAAATATAAAAGAAACTGGTCAGAATGAATTTGAGGTTCACATGATCCAAGAAATATCCAATATTAAGTTAATATCTGGTATTAAAGCTAGCTTAGGCTTGTTGGTTTATCAATATAGACATGTTTTTTATTGTACCTAGGTTAACTGAAGGTCAGTAAGGTCATGTTATTTCTGTTGGAGAGTTTGTCAGCAAGAAGAAAAAGTTAACTTGGTATATTTTCATAACTTGTAAAACAAAAGTAAATGAGTTTTCAGGTTAACTCCTTAGGAATTATATTTGGGGTATGTCTGTCTAAAATAGTTTCTCCAGATTTCTGGTAACTTGAGTTTTGCTAAGTTAAATGATGGGAAATTATTGAATATCAAGTCATTTCAAATAAGATAAAATACTGGAACATTAAGTGCTAAGCAGGTCTAAAATTACCTACCTTTGTATCCTTATGAGAGGGAAAGAGGAAGGAAATTATGCTATGAGAAGATGTATGTTTCTGGAGGTTATGGATTTTTCCAATCAGGAAATGCTGGTATGACAGAGTTCACAATTACTTGCTGCTTGTCAGTTTTTGCTAGAGATTAAGGTTTTTAAGGGTTAAAGTGGTAATACGTAGTTAAAGCTACTAAAAGTGAGGGAAACATTTCAGTATGCAAGGAAAATAGGATGTGTGTCTTCAGTAAAAGAAGGTATGAGGAATGGAAATACCTTTTGTTAAGTGAAAAGAGTGATTTTTGTTCTAGAGCTTGTTCTTGATGGAAAAATACGGGACAAACTCATATGGATTCAGAAAGTCATGAAAGGTTTATGGAAAGGGAGCCCTGAAAAGTAGTTTTGTGCATGGTTAGGCTGAGATTAAATTTAATTAGGTAAATGGATTTTGTTAAGTGGGGTGGTGCAGGACTGGATTTGGTTCCTCTCTTTGTTAAGGGAACAAATTTTTCTTGGAATACTGCTTTTGATTGTGTTCCTTTAAGTGATTTGTATTTGCTTTTGAAATATTTTGTCACTTATGTTAAATAAGTACTGTTTCACAGTGACCTATGATCCTATTTGACCAAGTGTCTTGAAACCTTTTTGATATTTTTGACAGACTTCTCAAATATCAAATTTAATTGAAGTTCTTTTGACCTCCAGCTAACTCAGGGATGCCTCAGAGGAGCCCTGAGGCACCTTAGAGAAATGTTAAACTAATTAAGCTTATTTGGTATGTTAAATTACTTGAAGCATTGTTAAATGATTGGAGACAAACCTTAGGTTATATTGTATGGGTAAATGTCATGAATATAGATATTCCAAAATTTATATGAAATTCCTAAAAATCTGATATGTCCTGTTATCAGTCATAATTCTATTATCCCAAAATGTTGTATGTCACAAAAATATCCCAAGTTTCTTGTCAATTGCATTGTAATCAGATCTTTAGCAATACCATTTTAAATCTTTGTCATTTAAAATCAATCATTGTTTTACTCTGATTTTATAAAATGAGGATCTTCAGGAAGATTCATAAAAAGGACTTTTTGATAAATTAGGGTTTCTGATAACTTTTATATCATACAACTGAACTGGGTAGGAAAGTTTAAAACTCTAATGAAAAAACCTGATGACTTCATCCAGATCAACAGGAATTAGTTACATGGGACTGAATGAACTGATACATAAGACAATTTTATTCAGACTCTCTTCTGAAATATACTGCCTTTTAATCTTTTCCAGAAAATCTTTCCTCTTATGCTAACTGTGACCTGCAACAAGTTGATAAAGTATACTTTTGTAAATGATTATGAAACATTTAGCTTTTTCTCTCTACCTGATTCTTCCAGAATTTGGCTTCTCCAGGTGGCTCCCCTGTGGACTTGATGGCTTATTGCAACCAGATTATAACTAGTTATACTAATCATTGTTTTAATTTGCTCTCTTGTTGTTTTCAAATTATTTATACCTTGTGTCTCTCTTTGCTGTACTATGACCTTATTAATGTTACTAGCTATATTACTTATTCTATTTTATAGGATTGTTATCTCTTACACTACCCAGTGTATAACCAGGCCTCTGACAAAATTAATGATGGCTAAAAGTCTTGAGGTAGTGGATCATATATAACTACATAGAATAATTGTAATAGTGCATGCAACTCTAGATATGGGAAGAAGCAACAAAGGAAAACATTACCTGGATCATAATAGTCTAGTAAGACCAGCTGATCCAGAGAATTTTAGAAGATCAATAGCCCTAATCCAAAAAATGAGCGGATTGAATAGCCTATCACACAGTCTTCGCCTGATCTAGGAATGAGCCTTCCTAGCACTGTGGGACAAAATTGGTCATTAAATGCCTCCCAAACGTTGGTTGAATTTATGACCAATAGGAAACGTTGTGGACATAGAACTTACCAGCATTTCAGTAAACAAAGGATGCTGCAGCCACTGCAGCCACCAACTGTGCACCCTGAGGGGAATTCAGGATGGAGAAAAACAGGATACTGGCCCTAGATAGTTAAGGTGCATATCAAAGGAATAATTTCAATAAGCCCAGACTCTTGCATCTTCCCATACATGGAAAAGTGCTAAAGTTCATTAACTTGAGATGTCTGGTTTTTCTCTAACAGTAATCTTTTGATGTTCTGACTACCTGTTCTTGTTCGTTTTGTTTGTTTTGTTTCGTTTGTTTGCATTGTTTTGTTTGCAAAACTCCTTTATATCCTGGCTCTTTGTAAATAATCCCTCAGAGCTATCTGAGAAGCTGTATCTTGGGCTTATCTCAGTAAGCCCACTGGATAAAACATAATTCTCAACTTTTAGGTTGAGCATTGTTTTTGGACACCTATCTGTTGAGCTCAGCCTATGAACGAGGTACTGTGGTAGATGGGGAATATAAAGGTGACAGTGCTTGGTTTTTGAGAAGGTCGGTTCACAGTGGAAGAGGCAGGACTGTAACTGTGTTGCAACCTGTGTTGTACCAGAGCTATATACCAGAGGGAGTGAATGGAGGGTTACTATTCCATATAGGCCGGTTAGGAAGAGCACCTCTGAAGAGGCAGAATGTGAGCAGGGCTGGAATGTTACGAGGGATACCTGGGGACAGAGCTCCAGGCAGAGGAAATGGCAAGTACAAATGCCCTCAAGTACAGATGCCCTTAGGTGGGAACCATTTTGCTTCTACAAAGGGAAGCAGAGAGGCCACTGCTGCCAGAGGGCAGTGAGTAAGGGTGACCCCCAAGGGGGAGGGGAGGTCTAAGGTGAAGAGGTTAGGAGCACATCACTACTGTCAAGTCTTGGGCTTTTACTCTAAGGTGGGAAGTCCTGAAGGGTTTGGAGCTGAAGAGCCACATGTTTGAACTCGGGCTTTTCTTTCTTTCTTTTTTAACACCTTTATTAGAGTATAATTGCTTTACAATGGTGTGTTAGTTTCTGCTTTATAACAAGGTGAGTCAGCTATACATATACATATATCCCCGGATCTCCTCCCTGTTGCGTCTCCCTGCCAGCCTCCCTATCCCACCCCTCTAGGTGGTCACAAAGCACCGAGCTGATCTCCCTGTGCTATGCGGCTGCTTCCCACTAGCTATTTTACATTTGGTAGTGTATATATGTCCATGCCACTCTCTCACTTCGTCACAGCTTACCCTTCCCCCTCCCCATGTCCTCAAGACCATTCTCTACATCTGTGTCTTTATTACTGTCCTGCCTCTGGGTTCTTCAGAACCATTTTCTTTTTTTTTTTTTTTTTAGATTCCATATATATGTGTTAGCATATGGTATTTGTTTTTCTTTCTGACTTACTTCACTCTGTATGACAGACTCTAGGTCCATCCACCTCACTACAAATAACTCAATTTCGTTTCTTTTTATGGCTGAGTAATATTCCTGAGTATGTATGTGCTGAGTATGTATGTGCCACATCTTCTGTATCCATTCATCTGTTGATGGACACTTAGGTTGCTTCCATGTCCTGGCTATTGTAAATAGAGCTGCAGTGAAAATTGTGGTATGTGACTCTTTTTGAATTACGGTTTTCTCAGGGTATATGTCCAGTAGTGGGATTGCTGGGTCGTATGGTATGAACTCAGGCTTTTCAAGAACCACTGTGGCCTACTGTGCAAGGGTGACAGTGGGAGACAGTTAAGAGGCACTGCAGACATCCAGGTAAGAGATGATGGTGGCCTGGGTTTTGGTGGCTGATGGAGGTGTGAGAAATGATCAGGTGTTTCATATGTTCTCATGAGATTTGCTGAAGGAATGGGAGTGGAGAGTGAGACCAAGGATTTAAGGATAACTCTGAGGTCTTCAGCCTGAGCGCCTTGAAGGAGAGTTGCCATTTATGGAGATGGGAAGACGAGGGGAGGAGCTGGCTGTGGGTGGGGGTGAGGCGCAGCAGAGTTTGGCTGTGGACATACTCAGAGGCTGCCTGCCATGTCGTCCAAGTGGAGATGTTGATCATGCAGTGAACATGCAGCTAGGACAGATGAGAGGCTGGCATCTGACGAAAAGAAGCCTCAAAAGCATAAAAGAGGTGTTGGGGGGCTTATAAAATAACCCTCCTGAAAAAGTGTCAAGGCTTTTAAACTTACATCCTCACTGTTTTTATATCACTTATAAAGTTCTATGACTGTAAAAGGTGTGGCAATACCACGTTGCAGGAAGTGGCTATAGCTGGCCAGTGGTTTCTAAAGTGTGGGCCTGAGGCCAACAGCATTAAATCTCCTGTGAGCTTGTTAGAGATGCAGATTATTGGGCCTCACCAGACCAGACCTAGTGAATCATAAACTCGGGGCAAAGGGCCAGAACTGTTTTGACAACTTCTCCAGGAGATTGTTATGAAGGTTAAAGGTGAGTGAGCTAGATAAGAAGTTTAGCATTTCTAGATTTTAATCATTTAAAAAGAAACAACTTTTTAAAAGGTAAAATGTCTTTATTGTTTGAAGCATTAAAAAAGTAGATAAAAATTGGTAGGACATTTCATTTCTTAGTCTTCTCAATGAGGTGATAAAATACAGTGCCACTTAGTCTTATAAACTCTTGAAACTGTCTAGAAGTTCACACTTAGTGTTATCTAAAAAGTCACTTAAAACACACGAGATGATAATACAATCAAAATTGCTTTGAGAAATTTCTAAATATAGACTCCTAGATAAATAGGACTTTTTTCTTTTCCAAAGCATAGACAGTATTTTCCCCATGATATGCCTACAGGCATCATAAATGTGGACTGCCTTCTCCTACCTTCTGTTCTAGATATAGGTTAACAGAAATGCAAACTAAATTCAGTTTTTTTCAATTTAATCTCTTATTTTGTTTAAGATAAAATTCTTAATTTAAAACGAAGATCTTTTAGAATGCCTGGCTCATTTTCATTTTGTTTCAAATCACAATTCATTAAAAAAAAATAGGAAGACGATGCAAATGTTCTTTTAAAGTACTTATATTCAGCTACAAAATCACCCTAAACATTTCTGAAGAATGCGAACATACATGTGTGTATATTTTTAAATATTGCTGTTGCCATCGTTCTGGGTTTTGAGGATTCTGCACTAACTTAATCTTCGTAAACTGAGATCACAGGTTTGGATACAACCCAAATGATTCAGTGCATTCACCTACGGAAGCAGCTTTGTGCACTTTACATATTTCTAACTCTTCATTTTCTTTTAGGTTGGTCAAAGAACAAACAATGAACAATGTACACCATAAATTAAATCGAAACCCCCTGCCCTATGTCCTGTATGTGCTGTTGCTAATTAAAGTAAGTGTATTCTTGCTGTGGAAATTCTGCGGTTTGGGAGTTCTACGAGATCATCTTTTCAAGGCATAGATAGGTAAAGAATTTTTTTTTTTAACAGAAAGAAATACAAATCAGATCATTAATTCATTCTCTGCATACAAAATGCTGTTTTAGAGGTAAGTGAATTATTTCACTCCAAGGGTAGTTTACACTAAAAAAGTACACCAGGTGTTTAAGGAATTGCCTGAACATGGTCAATTTGGAGTAACAGTGAAATACAGAGATTTGACGACTTTACTAGCAGGATTTGGACTATTAATGAAAACTGACATTTAAAATAATATGGGGGAAAATACAGAGCCACTTGAACGTGTATCACTTTATTACTGCAATCATAAATGGTAATGATTTGAATTAGTCCTTGGCATTGATTTGTGTGTTTAAATTAGTCCTTAATTATGCCTTTTCTGCCTTTTGTTGCTCACCCTTTTAAGAAATGCCATGATAATTAGCACATGGTTGTGTTGCATAAAGCATCTTGTACTACCTTCCTGAGTACGTGTACATTTCTCGTGCCTCTGCTCATATCTTTCTGTTCAACTTTTCTGTTGGATAGCATTGAAAAGCCTTTGCTGATTTTCAAGGCAGTCTTTCAGCTTATCCTCTGTCAAAGTCAGTCGCTGCTCCAGGATTGAAACAGTCTGCAAAAAAGGAGGACAAAAGAATCAATGCCTGGTGACCTGGTGGTGAGGATGATGATGATAATCTCAGCACTGATCTTTTTCAGAACTGGAATGCCACCCTTTCGCCAGGAGGTTGGCTCAGAAATGAACCCCAGAACTTGCCCCGCTTCTGTGCCCTAACACAAGGCAAAGCACTGTCAAGCAGTTTGAGGAAAAGAAAAAAAAGGGAACCATTTGAGGAAAATGGAGTAAATGATCAAGCCTCTGTAGGCAATTCTGAAGTCTGATCTTCTAAAGCATTGCTGCCAGAGAAGAGGCCACATGAGGCATGTTAGGTAGTGTCACAGGTGACATGGGATGGGGGAGGTGGGGATGGAATGCCACATAACCCCACTGCTACTTAAATGGCATCACTGGTCCTTCTGTCACAATCAATCCATGACGGACCATACCTATATTACCCTAGACGGCTGGATACCTAGCTTACTTTGAAAATATAATGACTGCTACCCCTTTCTGCACCCAGAAGATGACAGCAACTCATAGGGTTGTTAGGAAGACTGACTAAATGAAATACGGCACGTAAAATGCTTAAGCTGGTGCCTGCCACACAGGACTTCGTGAATCTTAGATATTCTAACTCCTTCAGCTTGTGAGTGAGTATATAACTACACACCTGCGTGCGACTACTTTTAAATCTAATAGTGATAGACTACTTCATCTTCAGTCTTTTATCTTTTAAAAAAACTATACGATAAAATAGATTCAGGAAGCTGCATGAAAAACATGTGGCACTTAATGAACTCTCACAAGAAAAGCACGCTTATGACCAACACCCAGGTCAAGAACTAGAACTCTGCCAGCCACCCCAGAGTGCCTTGCGTGCACCTTCCCCCATAACAGCCCCTATTCTGACCATTATAATACTCACTTTTCTGCAGGTCTTTATAGTTTTATCTTTCAAGTGTACATCCCTAGACACTATATCTTACCCATTTTCAAGATTTGATGTCATTTAAAGTCTTTTAATCTACAGATCCCTACTCACTCCATTTATTTTCTTTATAATTTGTCTTTGGACAGGTTCAGGCCATTTGACCTGCAGCACCTCTACCAGTCTGGATTTTAGGGACTGCGTACTCTGGGTACAGTTTAATCTGTTCTTCTACCCTCTGTATTTTATGTAAATTGGAAGCTGGATTCAAAGGCTTGGTAAGACTCAGGTTAGATCCCTTGGTAAGACTATTCTTTCTTTTGAGGGCGCAATAATAACATTTGCTTCTTTTTCTGTGTTGTCAGTAGCTACTTAATGTCTAGATCTATCGATTCTTAGAGATTGCCAGTGATATTCTAATTCCATCATTTAAAAAATGTATTAGTTGAGATAATTTATACAAGACACTTCTCTCATATATTATTTGGTTACCTGGTAGTACAGGTCATATAGGAAAAGCAGCATAATAAATGCTTGGTTACAATTGATTCCCTACCAGCCTCTGAAGGCAATCAATCAGTTTTAAAAAAAAAACTATCTAATAGTTTTTGCTCTCATATTCCATACTATAGATCATGATTCATTGAAATTAACGGCAATGCTGATAATACTTTCTACTATTTCTTGAGTGCCTATTATGTGCCAAGCATTTTGCCTGATACTTATCACAATGTAAGATGCAGAAGCTTTTGATATGTGTATCATCAACACCTTTAACCCTGGTTAACTCCACTCACCTACCAACCATCTTAAAAGTTATAATGAGAAAGTGATACTACAATCTGTACTGAATTATAAGCACTGCCACTGGGTTAGGAGATGTTCAGTCATCTGTAATTAAAGTGAATCTGAATGTGTTTATTTTACTTGTTATTTGCCCACAGATTCACACTGTTCCCATTTTGCAAGTGTGCTGTGCCTGCTTTTAACTTTTCATATTTGAAGGAAATTAAAAGTAAAAAATTACAGACTTTCAATAAAGTTTAAAGTGATCCATTAAAGAAGGCAAAATGAGTCACGAAGCTGACAGAGTAGAAGATGGAAAGACCCTAAAGAGGACTTGCCACCAATGTGACAGTGCAGGTGAGGAAGCCAGGGCCCTGGGAAACAGGCCAACCAAAACTAAAGCTGGCATGAAGCTGAGAGAAAAACTGCCTTTTAAAGGAAAGGAAAGTCTGATAAACACTCTAGCACAATACTGCAGAGCAAAAATTGATGATTTTCCTATGATTTTCATTGAACAGATCTTACGACTCCAAGGTCTCACAAGGCTTGTTCTCACAATTTGTCATGACCCACATCCACATCCATCCACATCCCTTAACTCCAAGGCCCTGAGATGTTATCTAAAGGGTAAAAATTTTAATTACTGGCTCTTAACCCAAAATGGAACCTTAAAAGTCCGATGCCAGGGCCTTGAATTCTCTGGAGATGAGAACTGGACGTCTGGATGATTCTTAACTGCCCTGGCGATTAGAATGTACAGCCAGGGTTGAGAATAAGAATTAGATGATTTCTATGCATGAGCAATTTCAACTTGAAATATTTATTCTACAAAAGTAACTGACGTCTTCTCTAGTTCACATTATAGCCTCTTTCTGTATAATTTAGGACAGTGTCTGCTCTGGATCCTCATTCTGTTTATCAAAGAGGAACAATAAGAATTCTTCAAAGGAAACACTGAGCAGAGCTGGAAGGGCAACCTCTGATGTATCCATCTTAATACACCGCTTCCATTAAATGACATCTGTATTTCCTGACCAAGAGTTGGAAGACCTTTGATATGTTAAGATCCATGGTATCCCTTCTTGCAAAAGTATACTGGCATCAAAGGACTGGGTAATATTCTAAAAGGGGAATGTGGAAACCTCACCTCCAGAAGAACAGAGCATCAACGTAAGGAGCTTTGGAATGAGGGAAGTTAAACATTGGACAGAGAGAACTTCTTCAGAGTGAAAAACTAAAGCAATGCCAAAATTTCATTCTAACCGAAATGATTAATCCCAATACATTTTTCTTATTGCCCTAAATATTTCTTTGATAATGTCCAAATCTGAATACATGGCATCAAAAATTCTTACGGCAAAACATTACTGTCCAAAATCAAATAATACATTTGTAGCATGAAGTACATGGTCTCCCCTATTTGCCTGTGGGCCTCAGATGCTAGATAGAGTACAGTGTGTGCGTGGGCTCTGACTTTGCCTTAGGTTTAGAGCGGCTCAGCACAGCAGGCGCTGCTGTATTAACTACCACCTTTGAACTTGCCTTGCTAAGAAAGAAAAACTTGCGACTAAGTGAAAAGTGCGCCAACCCACCTGTGTCAAAACATTGAGCTGTTCCATAATATGCTCCAATGCGTCGGTCACAGCGAGTGGTATGCTTCGTTGATTCTCAGAAGGGAGGTCACTCATTTCTTCTGTTTTCTTTTTCAAGGTTGTAGGTGAACATTCTGATGACATTAAAGAAGGGTTCAAGAAATATCCGCAGATCTCTTCACCCTTGTCTGGTAGAGTATGAACAGTGGTTTCCGTTGTCTTTGACACCATAGAAAAGATAGGAAGAGTTATATTTTCCAAACTTTAAAATGATATAATATTAAAAAGTTTTCAATGTTCCTCCCAGCTTTAATTGTTCATCTTCAACTACAGCAAATTATGGAAACTACAATTATAAGAAGGAAAAAAAGGCTAAAAAAGGATGGACGAAATTCACGATTTTCCTTGATTTTTTTTTCCAATAAAATTGTATGTATCTGTCTGAAAGATCAGGTGTTCTACCATTAAAAAGGTGGTTACATGCTAATTCTTGATTTTTAAAAAGTCACATCCATTAAGGTGAGGATTATTTGATTTCTATGGGGAGGAGACAAGATGGCAGAGTAGAAGGACTTGAGCTTACCTCCCCTCATGAAAACACCAAAATCACAGCTAACTGCTGAACGACAATCGAAAAAAAGATGAGAACCTACCAAAAAGATACTCTACATCCAAAGACAAAGAAGAAGCCACACAAGACAGCAGGAGGGGTGCATTCACAGTACAATCAAATCCCATACCACCAGGTGGGTGACCCACAGACTGGAGAACACTTATATCACAGAGGTTTCCCCACAGGAGGCAGAGTTCTGAGCCCCATCTCAGGCCCTCCCCCAGCCAGGGGGACTGGCATCAGGAGGAAGAGGAGCCCCCAGAGCTTTTGGATTTGAAGGCCAGTAGGGCTAGAGTGCAGGAGCTCCACAGGACTGAGGGAAACAGAGACTCCGCTCCTGGAGGTCCCACACAAGGTTTCATGTGCACTGAGATACAGGGCAAAGCAGTGACTCCACAGGAGCCTGGGCCAGACCTACCTGCAGGTCTTGGAGGGTCTCCTGGGGAGGCGGGGGTTGACTGTGGCTCACTGTGGGGACAAGGACGATGGTGGTGGAGGCCCCGGGGAATATTCATCTGCATGAGCTCTACTGGAGGTCGCCATTTTGGCACTGAGACCTGGCCCCACCCAACAACCTGCAGGCTCCAGTGCTAGGATGCCACAGGCCAACCAACCAACAGGGTGGGAACACACCACCACCCATCAGCAGACAGGCTGCCTGAAGTCATCCTGAGCCCACAGCCATCTCTAAACACACCCCTTGACATGGCCTTGCCCACCAGTGGGAAAAGATGCAGTTCCACCCATCAGTGGGCAGGCACCAGTCCCTCCCACCAGGAAACCTGCACACAGCCCCCTAGACCAACCTCACCCACCAGGGTGCAGACACCAGAAGGTAGAGGAACTACAAACCTGCAGCCTCAGAAACGGAGACTGCAAACACAGGAGTTAGATAAAACGAAACGGCAGGTAAATATATTCCAGACAAAGGAACAAGATAAAACCCCAGAAGAACAACTAAGTGAAGTGGAGATAGACAATCTTCCTGAAAAAAAAAAGAGTAATGATAGTAAAGACGATCCAAGATCTCACAAAAAGAATGAAGGCACAAGAAATGTTTAAAAAAGAGCTATAGAAGATTTAAAAATCAAAGAGGTGAATACAATAACTGAAATGAAAAATACTCTAGAAGGAATCAATTAGCAGAATAAATGAGGCAGAAGAACAAGTGAGCTGGAATATATTGCTGGAGATCACTGTCATGGAACATATTAAAGAAAAAAGAATGAATAGAAATAAGGACACTCTCAGAGACCTCTGGAACAACATTAAACACACCAACATTCACATTATAGGGGTTCCAGAAGGAGAAGAGAGAGAGAAAGGGCCTGAGAAAATATCTGAAGAGATAATAGCCAAAAACTTACCTAACATGGGAAAGGAAACAGTCACCCAAGTCCAGGAAGCACAGAGAGTCCCATACAGGATAAACCCAAGGAGGAACACAACAAGACACATTAATCAAACTGACAAAAATTAAAGCAAGGAGAAAATACTAAAAGCAACAAGGGAAAAGCAACATGTAACATACAAGGGAATCCCCATAAGGTTATCAGCTGATTTTTCAGCAGAAACTCTGCAGGCCAGAAGGGAGTGGCATGATATATTTAAAGTGATGAAAGGGAAAAACCTATAACCAAGAATACTCTACCCAGCAAGGCTCTGGTTCAGATTCGAGGGAGAAATCAAAAGCTTTACAGACAAGTAAAAGCTAAGAGAATTCAGCACCACCAAACCAGCTTTATGACACATGCTAAAGGAACTTCTCTAGGCAGAAAAGGCCACAACTAGAAATGAGAAAATTACGAATGGGAAAGCTCACTGATAAAGGCAAACATAAAGGTAAGAAGTCATCCACATACGAATATGATATCAAAACCAGCAATCTCGAGGAGAGTACAAATGTAGACTATATTGGAAATGCATTAGAAATCAAGAGACCAGCAACTTGAAACAATCTTGTATGTGAGATATATATATTATATATATATATGGCTATATCAAAACCTCATGGTAATGGCAAACTGAAAATCTACAATAGATACACACGCACACAAAAGAAAAAGCAATCCCAACACAACACTAAAGTTAGTCATCAAATCACAACAGGAGAGAACAAAAGAGGAAGGAAAGAAAAAAGACCTAGAAAAACAAATCCAAAACAATTAACAAAATGGCAATAAGAACATACATATAGATAATTACCTTAAACATAAACGAATTTAAGGTTCAAACCAAAAGACACAGACTGGCTGAACAGATACAAAATCAAGACCCATATATGCTGTCTACAAGAGACCCACTTCAGATCTAGGGACACATACAGACTGAAAGTGAGGAAATGGAAAAAGGTATTCCATGCAAATGGAAATCAAAAGAAAGCTGGAGTAGCAATACTCAACTCAGAAGAAACAGACTTTGAAATAAAGACTGTTACAAGAGACAAGGGCAGTACATGATGATCAAGGGATCAATCTGAGAAGAAGGTATAACAATTGAAATATATATGCACCCAACATAGGAGCATCTCAGTATATAAGGCAAACACAAACACTAACAGCCACAAAAAGAGAAACTGACAGTAACACAATAATGGGGGGGGGGTCTTTAACACCCCACTTACATCAATGAACAGATCCAGACAGAAAATCAATAGGGAAACACAGGCCTTAAATGACATGTTAGACCAGATAGACTTAATTGATATTTATAGTGCATTCCATTCAAAAGCAGCAGAATAGACATTCTTCTCAAGTGCAGATGGAACATTCTCCAGGATAGATTACATGCTGGGCCACAAAGCAAACCTTGGTATATTTAAGAAAATGGAAGTCATATCAAGGATCTTTTTTGACCACAATGCTATGAGATTAGAAATCAACTACAAGGAAAAAAACTAAAAAACACAAACACGTGGAGGCTAAACAATATGCTACTAAACAACCAATGGATCACTGAGGAAATCAACAAATACCTAGAGACAAATGAAAACGAAAGCACGATGTTCCAAAACCTATGGGATGCAGCAAAAGCAGAGAAATTTACAGTGATAGTCTTACCTCAGGAAACAAGAAAAATCTCAAATAAACCTACCCTTACACCTAAAGCAACTAGAGAAAGAACAACAGACAAAACCCAAAGTTAGTACAAGGAAAGAAATAAAGATCAGAGGGGAAGTAAAATAGAGACAAAGAAAACAATAGAAAAGATCAATGAAACTAAAAGCTGGTTCTTTGAGAAGATAAATAAAATTGATAAACCTTTAGCCAGACTCATAAGGAAAAAAAAGGAGAGACCTCAAATCAATAAAATTTGAAATGAAAAAGAAGTTACAACAGACACCACAGAAATACAAAGGATCATAAGAGACTACTACAAGCAACTCTATACCAATAAAATGGGCAACCTAGAAGAAATGGAAAAATCCTTAGGTATAATATTCTAAGACTGAACCAGAAAGAAATAGAAAATATAAACAGACCAATCACAAGTACTGAAATTGAAACTGTGATTAAAAATCTTCCAACAAAGAAAAGTCCAGAATCAGATGGCTTCACAGGTGAATTCTATCAAACATTTAGAGAAGAGTTAATACCTGTCTTTCTGAAACTATTCTGAAACTATTATAAAAAATTGAACAGTATAGAGGTTCCTTAAAAAACTAAGAACAGGGCTTCCCTGGTGGTGCAGTGGTTGAGAGTCCGCCTGCCAATGCAGCGGACACGGGTTTGTGCCCCGGTCCAGGAAGATCCCACATGCTGCAGAGTGGCTGGGCCCATGAGCCATGGCCACTGAACCTGCACGTCCGGAGCCTGTGCTCCGCAACAGGAGAGGCCACAACAGTGAGAGGCCCGCTTACCACAAAACAAACAAACAAAACAACTAAAAACAGAACTGCCATATGACCCAGCAATCCCACTCCTGGGCATATATCTGGAGAAAAACCATAATTCGAAAAGGTACATGCACCCCATTGTTCATTGCAGCACTATTTACAATAGCCAGGACACAGAAGCAACCTAAATGTTCATCGACAGATGAATGGATAAAGAAGATGTGGTACAGAAGATGTGGTACATATATACAAGGAGATATTACTCAGACATAAAAAGGAATGAAATAATGCTATTTGCAGCAACATGGATGTACCTAAAGATTATCATACTAAGTGAAGTAAGTCAGACAGAGAAGGATAAATATATATCACTTATATGTGGACTCTAAAAGGATGATACAAATGAACTTAATTACAAAAGAGAAACAGACTCACAGACTTTGAAGACAAACTTATGGTTACCAAAGGGGACAGGTCAGGGGGAGGGATAAATTAGGAGTTTTGGATTAACATCTACACACTACTATATATAAAATAGATAATCAACAAGGACCTACTTATAGCACAGGGAATTCTACTCAATATTCTGTAAAAACGTATATGGGAAAAGAATCTGAAAAAGAATGGAGATTATATATGTATAACTGAATCACTTTGCTGTACACCTGAAACTAACACAACATTGTAAATCAATTATACCCCAATATAAAATAAAAAACTATTACTTTAAAAAATGAAAATAATAAGCGTTGGTGGAGAAATTGGAACCCTCATGCATTGCTGTGGGAATATAAAGTGGTCACCTGATGTGGAAAACAGTTTGGCTATTCCTCAAAAGGTTGCAACACAGAATTAGCATACAATCTAGCAATTCCACTCCTGAGTATATATCCACAAGAACTGAAAGCAAGGACTTGAACAGATACTTGTACACCAATATTCATAGTGGCATTATTCACAATAGTCAAAAGATAAAAACAACCCAGTACCAATCAACAAATAAATGTATAAACAAAATGTGGTACACACATACAACTGAATATTATTTAACCATAAAAATAAATAGAATTCTACTACATGCTACAACATGGATGAACCTTGAAAACATACTAAGTGAAAACAAACAAGACACAAAAGAAAATACCGTATGATTCCATTAATATGAGGTACCTGGAATAGGCAAATTCAGAGAGAGTATAGGTTACCACGAGCTGGAGGGGAGAAGAAACATGGAGCTTATGTACCCATAATGAGGACAGAGTTTCTGTTTGAAATGATGACAAAGATCTCAAAATAGTGGTGATGGGTACATAACATTGTGAATACTTAATGCCAGGGAACTGTACACTTAAAAATGGTTAAAATGGTCAATTTTACGATATGTATATTTTACCACAATAAAACAAATAAGCCCTCTGAACATAGAGCAATAAAAATCTAAAAATAAAATTAAGAAAACAACTCAGTCTACATGAGCATCAAAAAGAATAAAATGTTTAGGAATAAATTTAACAAAAACAGTGCAAGGCTTATATACCAAAAACTACAAATAAACCATCAATGAAAGAAATTAAAGACCTAAATAAATGAAAAGACATTCCATACCCCATGTTCATGGAACCTAAGACTTAATATTGTTAAGATGGCAATATTCTCCAAATTGATATATACAGGTATACAATCCCCATCAAAATCCCAGCTGCCTGTTTAAAAGATATTGACATGGGGGTCTTAAAAGGCATATAGAAATGCAAGGAACCCAGAATAGCCAAAAGAATATTGAAGGACACATTTCAAGACTCACATTTCCCAGTTTCAAAATTCACTACAAAACTACAGTAATCAAGACAGCCATGGGACTGGTATAAGGACAGACATATAGATCAATGGAATAGATAGACCTTTCCATATACAGTCAATTGATTTTTGACAAGGTTGCCAAGATAATTTAATGGAAAATAATAGTCTTTTTCAAGAAACTGTGCTGGGAAAACTGTGTTTTTAAATTCAAAAGAATGGATTTGGGCCCCTGCACCATGTACAGGATTAACTCAAAATGGATCATAAAGTTAACTACAGGAGCTAAAACAATACAAATCTTAGAAGACAACATAGGAGTAAATTTTCCTCACCTTGGATTAGACTGAAGCTTCTTAGATACAATACCAAACTAACAAATGACAAAATAACAAATTGGACTTTATCAAAACATACAACTTTTGTGCTTCAAAAGACAACAAGAGGGACTTCCCAGTGGTCCAGTGACTAAGACTCCATGCTCCCAATGCAGGGGGCCCAGGTTCTATCCCTGGTCAGGCGGCTATATACCACGTGCCATAACTAAGAGTTTGCATGCCACAATGAAGACCCTGCACGCAGCAAAGAAGATCTCGCATGTCTCAACTAAGACCCGGCGCAGCCAAATAAATAAATATTTTTTAACAGTAGGTAACAAGAAAGTGGGAACAAATCTCGCAGAATTGGGGAAAATATTTGCAAATCATGTATTTGATAAGAGACTTGTATGAGAACATATAAAGAATTCTTACAACTCAACAATAAAAAGACAACCCAGGGGCTTCCCTGGTGGCGCAGTGGTTGAGAGTCCACCTGCCGATGCAGGGGACACAGGTTCGTGCCCTGGTCTGGGAAGATCCCACATGCCACGGAGTGGCTAGGCCCATGAGCCATGGCTGCCGAGCCTGCGCGTCCGGAGCCTGTGCTCCGCAACGGGAGAGGCCACAACAGTGAGATCAAAAAAAAAAAAAAAAAAAAAAAAAAAAACCCAATTAAAAATGATCAAAGGATTTGAATAGACATTTCTCTAAAGAAGATGATACACAAATGGCCAATAAGCACATAAA
This sequence comes from Neophocaena asiaeorientalis asiaeorientalis, assembly GCF_003031525.2. Taxonomy (NCBI): domain Eukaryota; kingdom Metazoa; phylum Chordata; class Mammalia; order Artiodactyla; family Phocoenidae; genus Neophocaena; species Neophocaena asiaeorientalis. The sequence continues at coordinate 7,084,431 of NW_020174057.1, read as the reverse complement.
AAGGCACTCAATATCATTAGTTATCAGGGAAATGCAAATCAAAACCACAATGAGATACCAATTCATACCCATTAGGATGACTAAAATAAAAAAGAAAGAATAAAACAAGTGCTGAAGATGTAGAGAAACTCGAATCCTCATACATTGCTGGTGGGATTGTAAAATGATGCAGTCACTTTGGAAAACAGTTTGGAAAAATTCCTCAAAACATTAAACATTGAATTACTATGACCCAGTGATTCCACTCCTTGGTATATGCCCAAGAGAAATGACATCCTTTACATATATCCACCTAAAACTTGTACATGAATACACAGCAGCATTATTTAGAATAGCCAATAAAATGGAAACAACCTATATACATCAGAATGTTGTGATAATTAATGGAAAAACAAAATGTGGTATTATCCTTACAATGGATATCAGTTACCCACAAAAAAAGAATGAAGTACTGATACATCCTACAACACGATGAACCTTGGAAACAGTAGGCTGAGTTAAAGAAGCCATACACAAAGGCCACATATTATGTGATTCCATATGTATGAAATAGTCAGAATAGACAAATACAGGAAGACAGACTGAGATTAGTGGTTGCCAGGGGCTGGGAGGAGGGAAGAATGGGCAGAGGTCGGTAATGGGTATGTGGGTGATGAAAATACTCTAAAATTATTTTTGGAATGATTAAATATTCTAAAATTAGACAGCAGTGATGGTTGCACAACTTTGTGAATATTCTAAAAATCATTAAATTGTACTCTTTAAAATGGCAAGTTTTCTAGTATGTGAATTACCTCATTAAAGCTATTTTAAGAACAAAGAATCCAAATATATGCATCACAAAAATCACAGCATTTAAAAAAATTTTTAATCAGTTTTTCATTCCTGGTTGTCACTGGCATATGAGAGTTCCAGACAGAAGGTACCTCAAACATGGCATGTGTACTTCTAATGAGGATGGTGGTGGTGGTGACGATGATGGTGACAATCAGCAAGTACAGAGCTTACTGTGTACTTGGCATTGTTTCAAGTGCTTTACACATGTTAACTGGTTTAATCTTCACAATAACCCGATCAGGTATGTTCTGTTCTACTATTATTCTCATTTTTCAAACTAGGAAACAGAGATACAGAGAGACTAAATAACTCGCCCAAGCTCACACAGGTAGGAAAGGTGTATGAAACATAACCAATCATAGATCTAAGAGATGCCAAAGCACTCTGGGTATTGTAACCTTGGGATCAAAGCCACTGTTCTGCATGATCTTCCCAACCATTTTTAGGAAGATGAAAACTTTCAAATTTCCCTCTGTCATAATCTTACTAATTCATCATCTGTTGAAAATAATAAAAACAAACTCAAAATCCACCACCCCCAGTTCAAACTTATTTTAAAATATGCATAAAACACATCTTATTACTCCTACCCAGCTGAGTGTATCTGCTCAGGTTCTTTTTGTTTGTTCACTTAACAAATACTTCTGGAGCCTCGCTCTGTGTGAGGCGCAGATCTCAATGGTGAGAACCTAGCAGTGGGTGGCAGGCCCCAAGACTCTGCTCTCCTAAAGCTTATGTTCTGGTACCTTCAGTTATTTGGTACCTTATCTTTTCTACTTTTGTTTTGTTGCATACCAGCCTATGTTTATCTCCAAAACCATCCTGGTCTCTGAGCAGTTATGCTCTGTACCCACAGTTTTCCACCTTTGTGATATACCTGACAATATTAGGGTCTGAACCTAAAATACCTGAATGAAAATGACTTTTTTGGGCAGAAAGCACTCATTAAAATCCACACCCCCCAAAGAATCCTATTACTAATGCTTTGAATTACTTAACTCTGTGTGATGAAGAAAATCTAAAACTGTCCTTGAAATGTTCAGAAGCAAAACTCCTAGCAATCATAGATCACAGAACAAGTTCACATAAAGGATTTTTAATGCCACTCATTAGCTGGGCCCAGAAGCACCTATGACCTACTTATTCATGTCCTGAGCTAAGGGAACTTAGAAAACAACCTACAGCACTTATCTACCAGGGTCCCCAGCTATTGGCTGGTGGCAAACAATGAAATGAAAGCAGTGTAAAAGTGAGTATGGAATATCTGAAGAATTCACCAAGAAGTCCTGTCTCACAATCACAGTCTGCATCCTGGTCCTAGGCAGCCACTTCATTGACTGGGGACATTGTATGGATGGCCATGCACAGCCATCCTCACCTTAAAATAAATAATTCCTGCTCAAAAGACAGACTTTTTTTTTTTTTTAACATTGCTTCTGCTGTGCCTTCTCTGCCCTCCTAGCATCTCTGCCCTCCTAGCATGACTGAATCTTTTTTGATCTCCAAATTTCAGCTTAATTGTCACATCTTCAGAAAAGTAGTCCCTGACCACCCTAATGAAGGTGGTCTGTCTACTGGCTACCATGGCCTCCTGATGTCTTCTTCTGTAACCGATCAGAGTTGTCTTTTCCTTCTCTATTGTCTGTCTCCCTCACTAGACTGTGCTATGCCTACTCTTCTGACCACTGTACCCCCTGGATTTAGCAGAAACATAAATATTTTTGAATATGTTAACCACTCACATGCAGAGTTTATCACCGCTCTCACAGATGGAAACCAAACTCTCTATGACCAGGACAGTCTTTTTTACACGGATCACAACATACCTAAGTATGTACACACATGGTCGCAAATATAACTAATTGTAGTAGCAGCTCCGGCCCTTCGTGGGAAAAGGCCTCAATCTAATTAACAAATTGGTCATCGAACCCTGGGGGATTGCAGTCAGGGTGGTTAGTGAAGAAAGGGCAGTAGGAAATGGGCAAAGAAAGATTTAAGGCCGTAGACAGTCTAGGCAGAAAAAGATCCCAATAACCTTAACAATAGTTTTCTTGTTTGGGGCCCCCCAAAAAAAGTATATATATATATATACATATATATATATATATATA